>NC_045797.1:21677977-21982013 GCF_009873245.2 Balaenoptera musculus
TTCTTTTGGATTCTGCAGTGTATTATTTTGTGATAAATACAACAGATCCTCAAAATAATGATACTTTCCCTAATTGTCTTAGTTTTTATTTTTCTATAGTCTTTATAAAAATTATGTGGACAATTCATTTGATCAGATCAATGGCTTGAGGTTGAAATGGTGTGTTCTAACATTGCATCTAGTCCAGTCCTAGTTGACCCTAGCAGGTATTCATCTGGTACAGCTTTGTTGAGGTGCCATCTTGTTTACCTTTCTTTACTTGACTCAGAGTCTAAACAAACAAGGCACACGGAAATGGATGTTTCTCAGGCTGTATTATGAACAAGGATGTTTTCTCACTCTTTCTAGTTCTGTTTGCAACCCCAAATGATAAAAACATATCAACCTCTTTCCTTCTGGAGTTTAATCACTAATCTATGAATGAAGAGCCTCTGTCTCGTAGAATTTAAGCTCTGTGTCCATAATTATGCAGGTAGTTAGTATAAAATCCAGTATAATGCACAGGAAAGAGCACTGACTTTGGGAATATGAAATTTATGTTTACATTTTTGCTTTACCATTTTTGAGCCATAGGTCAAATTGATACCGACCAGGGTTCTTGGCCTTCCCCAATCAATATAAATTGACCAGAGGCCAGACAAGAGACTCAGGCAAGGCTTTATTGGGGCTCCTGTGGCCGCAGGAGGGAGTGAAAACAAGTAACATATTCCCTTGCTTGCTCCCTGAAGAGCGAGTGGTTCCTTATACAGGGTGAGGGTAAAGATGTGTCCAGGGGTCAGGTCTAAGGGTGGCTTAGATGGTTTGCTCACCCCTTAGGTGGTGTTGAGTGCAGGGAGCATGCTCAGTATCCTGTTTTTTAATCCGGGCTCTTCAGAAGTGGCAGTTGCGTTTTTTGGTCTTTTTGTATCTTTTTTACCCATAATTTGTCCCAACTGTGCATTCATGTAGTTATTTTTAGTCCCTTATACTTTCTTTGTAATTTGTAGCTTGAGGAGACCTTTGTCCAGGTACAAGCATTGCAACACTGCAGCAAGGGTCCCAGGTCCCAGGTTGTCTCAAAATGATCTAGTAGTCCTCTCTGTAGCTCAGTTTTTGAAACTGAAAATAAGAAAAAATATATATATACTTACCATAAAATGTTGTGGTGTGAATTAGTGAAACAATGTACATAGAACCTGCATAAATGTCAACCTACTGATTCCCAGCACATGCTTTTCTGCCTCATCATACTGCTTTCTCTTTTCTTTATATATAAACTGTAATTACTACCAGTCTTAAGAGAATAATTACTTAATATTAATACTAATTCAATCATTACTATTCAATATGCTACCCATATTAATATCTAGCTTATGGAATAATTAATCAGACATGGTGATTCATAGTTTGATATACTTATACCTTTTATTTTAAAAAAATAAAGATCTGTTTCAGTAAAATTCCAGTTATGTTCCAGATTATTGGAAAAATTTTGTTTCCCTCACTTTCTCATTGAATGAAAATGTTCTGTTTATAAGTTTATTTGAATTAATCTTGTTGTAATCTGAAATATTTATTTTTGAAAACTATATTTGAAAAAATACACATTTTTATAATTGATTTTACCAAACACATAGTGATTATTTATGAAAAAAGTGTAAATTGTTAGTGTTTCAAAAGAATATAGCATAGACAAAAAATGTTATTTTATTTTCATTTGAACTTGATGATATAAAATGAAATCAAAGCAGAAACTAACACACCATTGTAAAGCAATTATACTCCAATAAAGATGTTTAAAAAAAAAAAAAAATGAAGTGAGTATCTTCAACAGCACCCTTTTAAAACTGCCTCAGGGAAATATGTTAGTTGATAATATTAATTAAAATGGAAGGTAAAAGTTCTTAAGCAGAATTATATCCCAAGTCTTATTATGGGGTGTAAATAGATGGAAATTTAACTTTATAATGTTTTTGAGGGATTGCCATTTTAATCAATGTGATATATCTGGGGTTGACACTCTCCCTGGAGCCTAGAGTTTCTTATTTTCATTTATTCATTAGACATACTGATTGCCTCTGAAAAACAGGAAAACAGGCGAGCTCTTTTTTTCATTCTTCATCTTTTTTATAGGGATGAAGATAAATTATTAGGAAATATTCAGAATTAAGAAGGAAATTACTAGGAAAAACGAAGGTCTAATTAATGAAGCAAATTTATGGCTCTATTAAAGGTGAGAAGAAGAATATAGAGTAAGGTCCTATTTTAAAATAACTCCCATATTTTGCCCACTCTTAGCACTGAGGGAGAGCATTTTCACTTTGTTTCTTTAGTTTATGAATTCAGGAATCACTCTCAGATTTTGATTAAACAACATATAGTTTAAATGTGCAATGACACAAAAGCCTGGATAGACAGTCAGGATGCAAGATACCAGTTAATTACATTACTTTGGAACTCAAGGCCACTCAACTCTCTGAAGCCCAAGCATCAGTTCAAGGCCTTCTGCTTGTTCAAGTTGGAAGGGGAAAAGTATGGTCCCTGAATTTTTTTGAAATTTTCATCCTTCTTGATATTTTAAAGCAGAAAGTGATTTACATGGGAAAAAAAATATTTGCAAAATCCTGGACATGAAGAAAAGGAAAAGATCTAGAATGGACTTCCAAGAATCACTTCCAGATTAATATCTACAGACCTCTAGAAGGGGAACATAGGAGAACTACCAGTACTGACTTCGAGAACATACTATCACATCCATTGCTGCAGCTACTGCTTTCGCTGACACCACCAATGCTGCTAAAAATTGCCCTTCTACTCCCACAAAGTTAGTGACTGGAATGCTGCTGCAACAACACCCAGTGCCTTCAAAACTCTGCTTTTGGAGAGCAGCAGCCAAACCAGCCACAGGATAGCCTCTCAGGCACTTCTGACTTCACATGAGTGTATCTAATTTGTAGAACCAAAACCCCGGTCAGAGCTGCAGCTCTAAGGGAGTCTGGGAAATATTTACTTTAGCTTTCAAGACTCTGAAATACAGGGAGGTACTCTAAAAGGAGATTGAAATGGGCTATTTGTGTTAATTCCTCTTATTAAGCATGTCTTTTATGTTCAACATAGTGTCTTAGTTTCAAAGGTTCCTCAATAGCTTCAAAGCACTCCTAGGGAATTCAAGCATGACATCAACACCACTGGCCAAAAGTCAGTATTATTTATAAATTTTCCATTCTCAGTTTTGTTGTGACTGCCACCTCATAGTCTTCTGTGGAAGATACCTCTGCTTTAGACACTAGACATTATGATTTTAAACATAATGTTGGAACACATCCAGAGAAGTTAATCTTTGTGTCACTTCCTTGAAATGATTTACCCTATGTTCTGTTTCACAAATGGTTTTCTATTTTTCCAAGAAAATATGCCCTCATAGAAGTCTTTTAATTGATTTAGAGTTTTTATTTTATTTTCAAGTACCTATCACATGAAAGAAAGTACAATGACCACTGTAGGTACAGCTGTACATTTTATATCTTGTAAACTCATAGATTCTGATCTTATGGAAAATTGATGTAAATTTCATCTGTAGCTTCTTTGATTTTCCCCTCATTTTATGTGCTGGGATCACACCTCTGTGAATGTGAGGTAATTCCAGAAAAGACAGAAATTTTTGAGGATTTTTTTTTTCTGGGCAAAATGGAGCAATTACGGTCAGATCTACAGGACATTGAAGTACAAGGGATTTCTTAGCATTTATAGTTGCAACAGCAAGTACTGAGACCACCACAACTTATCCTGGAAAGTACAGGCTCTTCTCTGGGATCCTCTCCACACAAGTCATTGACTTTCAGCTATTTCACAAAGTCATCTGCTATTCTTTTGTAGATTGCATTCCTGAGCATTTTCCAAAATAGAGATCTATGAAGAAAATTATCCAACACAGAATAATTATAATTAAGAAAATGAGGAACATTGAGGAGCATGGATTTTCCTAAGGATGCTGACAAATGGAAGAGAACAGAAAAATTATTTATATTATATATATGATTAAATGTTATGAGAATGATATGAATATTGGCACATCTTCCCATTATTACTTCCAAGGGCAAATAGATTATTCTGGGAGTCAGGAGAAACTGGGAAATTAATTTTAGTCCTAGCTCTGCTACTGCATCTCAATTCCTGGCACCTCCATCTCTCCACTTGTACGTGCCAGAAACCACAGTGTTATCCTTGAATTCTTTCTTTCTTTACAACTCACATTCAACCCACTAAGAAATCTTTTTGGCTTTACCTTCAAATTAGATCCAGAATCTGATCATTTTTGAACTTCAACCATGGTCTGAGTCGTTAAGATTTCTTGCTGGTATTAATGTAAGAGCTTGCTAACTAGTCATCTTGCTTCCATTCTTGCCTCTCTCACCCAACATAATAGCCAGGTGATCCTTGTAAAACTTAAGAAGGGTCATTTCACTCCTTTGCTCAATGTTTACTGTATGGTTTTGCTAGGGCTGTTATAACAAAGTACCATAAACTGGGTGGCTTAAATAATACATATTTATGTTCCCACAGTTCTGGAGGCTACAAGGCCAAGATCAAAGCAGGGTCAGTTCCTTCTGCAGGCTGTGAGATAAAATCTGTCCCATGCCCCTCCTAGAGTTTGGTGGTTTGCTGGCAATATTTGATATTTATCTGCTTGAGAAGCATTGTCCCAATTTTTATCTTCATCTTCATATGACAATCTCCCTGTGTGTGTTTCTGTTTCCAAATTTCCCCTTTTTATAAGGACACTGGTCATATCGGATTAGTGCTCATCCTAATGATCTCATCTGCAATGATCTTATTTCCAAATAAGGTCACATTCTGAGGTACTGGGGGTTAGGACTTCAACATATGAATTTTGAGGGGATACAATTTAACCCATAACACCTATCAAGGTTTGTCCTCTCCCACAAAGTAAGAGCCAACATCCTTACATTGGCTTTAGTATGACATTTTATGACCTGAATCTTCACTGCCTCTCCAACCTTACTCTCCAAGTTAGCCACTTTTCTCTAGTCACCCTCTCACCTTACAACCATTGCACTGGCTGTTCCCTCTGCTGGCAGCAGTCTTCACACAGATGACACATGTCCAATGTCCTTGCTTTCTTCAGTTTTTGCTTAAATGTTGCTTTGGCAATAAACCTACACTGACCACCTGAAATAAAACTGAAGCTGCCCTTCCTATCCATGAACTTCTAATACACTTTATCCTCTTCTACTTTGCCAGGTATTACTAACTTCTAACAAACTCTATTAATTATAATTTACTTTAAAAATATTGTTTATTGTTTCCCTTCAATAAAAAGGTAAAATTGTGTCCATTAATCTACCCTAAATATAGATTACAGTGCTTGACACATAGAAAGGGATCAATATAAATGAACTGAAAGTTGTACCAATGGCCCTTTTTGAAATAAACAGTAAATATTATGTCAGAATCTGATCCAGACTGAAGTACTGTGGGACTACCATTTGTACATGGAGTCTGTATGTGGACAAGAGTGGTCGCCTGGCATCAAATCTGGATTTGGCATCCAGATATCATTTGGAATTGTTTCCCATTATAGAGATAGAATGAATGTTTGCAGCAGTATCTGTGAGTTGATCCTATTAAGTAAGGGCATCTTTAAATGTAGGAAAAGAAATGCATGTGACGAGCAGTAAAATGTAGAGTTTAATAGAAAGTTCGCGGCTTGAAGGATTGGTTCACAGTGATTTTCTCTTTTATGGAAATGGATCTCAACTCAGATAAACTCCCAATAATTAACAATTGATACAAAGTCACCTGAAAAACTAGAACAGATGGAAAAATGAATGAGAATTGTGGAGCTAAGTCATACTGATGGTAGGGTCATGGACAGAAAAATCATGACTCTTGCTGCTGCAGTATCTGGAAATGTCCTGTTTCCTTCCATCCCATGTTTTATAGAACTGCTCCATGACCTACCCAAGTACCTTTCAATAAATTGGCTTCCCCTTTCTTTTTAAGTTTAAGGTAATCAGAATTTTTTTTTTAATTAAAGTTTTAATTTTATATTAAAGATTTTAAACACATAGAAAATAACATAACTTCTTACATTCCACTGTTTCATCTTAGATTCACCTTTATTCTTAAAAATGAATATATATATAATTTATAAACACAATTTATCTATAATTTACATATATAATTCAGAATTTGAAGTTGATTGTTTTCCATAAGCACTTTGATGATCTTACTCCACTGTAATTCTGGTCTCTATTGTTATCGGAAGCCTGTGATCAGTCTTATATTTGTTTTTAGATAAAATGTCTTGACTTTCTTGTTATTGTTAAGATTTTTCAATCTCATTAGGATTCTATTGGGCTGGCCAAAATGTTCATTCGGTTTTTTCCATAAGATGGCTCTAGTAGCACTTAGTCATCTTTAATTTCATTCAAAACAATTTTGTTAGATTGTATGTGACAGCTGTCATATCAGTGTGCATTTAAAAAAAAAGATTTATCAAAATTGGTGAATTTTTGTGTAGCCATTAAAGATGGAAGAAAAAAGCAACATTTTTGGCATATTATGCTTTATTATTTCAAGAAAGGTAAAAATGCAACTGAGATGCCAAAAAAAATGATTTGTGCAGTGTATGGAGAAGATGCTGTGAACTGATCGAATGTGTCAAAAGTGGTTTGCAAAGTTTCATGCTGGAGATTTCTCGCTGGACGATGCTCTACCATCGCGGTAGACCAGTTGAAGTTGATAGCCATCAAATCGAGACATTAATTGAGAACAATCAATGTTATACCACACGGGAGATAGCTGACATACTCAAAATATCCAAATCAAGTGTTGAAAATCATTTGCACCAGCTTAGTTATGTTAATTGCTTTGATGTTTGGGTTCCACATAAGTTAAGTGAGAAAAACCTTCTTGACCCTATTTCCGCATGTGATTCTCTACTGAAATGTAATGAAAATGTTCCGTTTTTAAAACAAATTGTGACGGGCGATGAAAAGTGGATACTGTACAATAACGTGGAATGGAAGAGATCATGAGGCAAACGACATGAACCACCACCAACCACACCAAAGGCCAGTCTTCATCCAAAGAAGGTGATGTTGTGTTCGTGGTGGGATTGGAAGGGAGTCCTCTATTAAGAGCTCCTTCCAGAAAACCAAATGATTAATTCCAATAAGTACTGCTCCCAATTAGACCCGCTGAATGTAGCACTCGATGAAAAACATCCAGAATTAGTCAACAGAAAACGCATAATCTTCCATCAGGATAAGGCAAGACCGCATGTTTCTTTGATGACCAAGGAAAAAGCTGTTACAGCTTGGCTGGGAAGTTCTGATTCTTCTGCTGTATTCATCAGACATTGCACCTTTGGGTTTCCATTTATTTAGGTCTTTACAAAATTCTCTTAATGGAAAAAATGTCAATTCCCTGGAAGACTGTAAAAGGCACCTGGAATAGCTCTTTGCTCAAAAACATAAAAAGCTTTGGGAAGACAGCATAATGAAGTTGCCTGAAAAATGGCAGAAGGTAGTGGAACAAAAGGGTGAACACATTGTTCAACAAAGTTCTTGGTGAAAATGAAAAATGTGTCTTTTATTTTTCCTTAAAAACCGAAGGCACTTTTTGGCCAACCCAATAGATATTCTAGATCTCTCAGATATGTTAGATGTGTAGCATTTATGTTGCTGAGAAAATTGTGCGTATAGAATTTGTGAATTTATGTTTGTAATCAATTCTGGAAAATTTTTAGCAATTGTGTCTTTAAAGATCTTTTAACCCATTCTTTCTCATTCTAATTCCAATTGTATACTCCGTGTCTCATAACCTGTCCTCTTTTCTATATTACCTTTCCATTTATTTTTCGTTTTCACTGATTATATTCCTTTTTGTAAAACTATTATCTGTTACTTTTTCATATTTCCCCACTGTTTTTTTCTCAACATGTAGTTCTTTTTCTGAGGGTATCAGTTACCTTTTAAAGTTCTTTTATAAGTTTTCATATTCATATCTTATGCTTTTATGAGTGCCACTTTATTATTTGAAGACCTTAGAGCTCTGATCCTGCAATCTGTTATGCCTGAGTCTCAATCATAGCAAATTATTTACTCATATCTTTTGTGATTCTGTGCTGTGACCTTATGCTTTAGAGAGTAGTAGAAGATGAGTATCCCATCTGAGCTGATTTCCTGAAGCATCTCTCCTTATGGGTTATAAATTTGCTTCCTAAAAATCATTCTGGTAATATTATCTGCCTATAACTAACCATTATGTTAATTTCTCATCTTTAAGGTTCTGTATGTATGTGGATATTGTAAAATCATTCCTAAACCCTATGGATGTACAAGCCGTGGAATTATATATTTTACGAGAAACTTTCTTTTTCCAATGAGAATCCAGAAAGAGACCGACAAGCTTCCTGTCGTCACCCTGCGATGGAGGGTGAATTTCTTTCTATTTCCCCATTTCTGTCTGGGAACAATCCAGGTTTGTTCAGGTGTCTCAGTTCCAAATGTGTACCCCACATTTCTCAGTAAGCTGAAGGCCCTTAGGTTATTAAGACACATAATTCCCTCCATTCAACTTTTCAGGGCAGCCACAGAATAAGTATTTATAAATAAACGTGAGACTTTTTGTTTTCAGTTCTTATTGTTGTTACTTTGCCTATAATTTCTCTTTCTTAAGATCATAACTATACTATTAGACATTTTTATTGTACATTTTCCTAGCATTTTTCATATGACCTTAGTTTTCTATCATGCTAGTTTTCATCTTGAGAGTATACAGAGCATAGCAACAATGTCTGGTTCTAGTGTAGAATATATTTACCCTTTCCTCTTCAAATTCTACCCAAGTAAATAATATTTTAGAAAGATGAAACTATCTAATGAATTGACTTTTCTTTTTAAAATGGGAAAATAAACTAATTTAATGTATGTAAGTTTTTTTCCATAGACCTAATTCAACTCAGTGTTACCAATATCTGAAACAGCCTCTCCTCCTTTAAAGTCTGAAACACAAACTGGAGTGGGCGTAATTTATGGCAAAACCCCACAAACATCCTTCTGTGCAGGTGAGACTCTAGTTACAGATTGGCTAACAACAGAAGGCATTATTTTAACAAAGAGAAATGCTGAGTGAGACACTGATCCCCTCTCAAGAATAGTGACAGACTAAGATTCTTGGTTTAAATGAGACCCTAGTGATTGGAATTCATAAACCTGGTCAGGAGAGAGACTTGTCCACTGCCAACTGCATAAAACACCTTTAATTACAGTTGCATTGCTAAAGGTTAAATAAGCCCCATGTAAGTAAAATTAAAAAGAGAAAGAGAAATATTTTTTTTTTTAAATCTGTTTCATTACTACCATCTTTTGTCTCAAAAGTGTGAAAATCTGGGGTAAAAAAAAATACAGAAATAAATAATAGAAAATGCACTGAAGTTGAGAAAAAATAAAAACAGATTTTAGCCACATTTAATTCTTTCAGTTAGTGCTTTTGGCTCTACCTTTAAAATCTGGCTCTGTCTTAATTCTCATTTCTTCCACTAATTTGATCCAAGACATGGCCATTTCTCACCATTACCATTGCAGTAGCCTCCCACTGGAATCCTTGCAAGCACCATTCTCTAGAGTCTATTTTCAGCATACAACCTTTTCTTTTTTTTTTATTTTTAATTTTCAAACATGCACAAAATAGACGGAAGAATGTTAAAAATCACCTCATGTCCGTCACAAGCCTTCAACAATTACCAACATTTTGCCAGTTATGTTTCCACTAACCCATCCTTCCCCATTTCCCAGTCCTCTAGCAATTCTTTTATGTATGTATTTGTTTCAATTTTATTTGACTATAGTTGATATACAATGTTGTGTTGGTTTCAGGTGTACAGCAAAGTGATTCAGCTATACATATACATATATTCATTCTTTTTCAGATTATTTTCCTATATAGGTTATTTAGATCAAGTTACTTTTCTGCTCACAACTTTCTAAAGGCTTCCAAACTCAGAAAAAGGAGGAGAAACCATAACACGTTAAATGGCCCACACTGCTTCTATAATTTTCTATCACTGCCCTTCTACCATCTCACAATTCTACTCACCTTGCTCCAGCCACTGGCCTCCTTGTTGCTGCGGAACATCTTGGCTTGCTTCTGCCTTAGAAGTTGGCACTTTTTGCTCATTCTGCTTAAAACCTCTCCTCTCCCACTCCTTCCCCCTATATAGACAGATTGCTCCCTCAACTATTTTAAGCCTCTACTAGATGTAACTTTTAAGTGAGGAATTTTCTGGGGATTCTATTTAAAATTGTAATCCACCCCAAACCACCTGCCAGCACTCTTTATCTTCCTTGCCTGCTTCACTTTTCATCGTAGCACTATTTTGTTCCCTAATGGAGCCTCTATGCAGATACACACCTAACCTTGTATATAAACGTATATAATTATTGGCAAGGATATGGAAGCACCGGGACTTTCATACAATATTGGAAGACTGTAAAATAGTACATTCACTTTGGATATGGTAACATGTGATTTTCCTTGTGTATCATTGTTTACTGTACAACAAATCACTAGGAAATAGTGATTTATAACAATATTATTTGGATTTAATTTCTCACTTATATATTTTACTTTTTCTATTTTACTTTGAGATTGGACTGAGTTGCCCTGGAAACTCTCACTGTTAAGCACCTTTAATAATAAAATCACCTTCTCAGTCAAGACAATTCCATCATATCGTATTCACATAGATGTTACTGGGTTACTTTTCTATAAATGTATTGAACATTATGAAGGGGTGACTTCTGCAACACTAGCCATGATGGATTCAGTGACACTTTTTCCATCCTAAGCATACTTCTTGTACCACACCAAGATTTTCTTCTTTCAGTTATATTGAGATATAACTGACATGCAGCAGTGTGTAAGTTTGAGGTGTACAATAATTTGTTTCAAAGCCTTGACTTGCATATGTTGCAAAGTATTACTACAGTAAGTTTAGTTAACATCCATCATTTCATATAGTTACAAAAAAAAAGGAAGGAAGGAAGGGGGGAAGAAAGGAAGAAAGAAAGAAAGAAAGAAAGAAAGAAAGAAAGAAAGAAAGAAAGAAAGAAAGAAAGAAAGAAAGAAAGAAAGAAAGAAAGAAAGAGAAAAGAAGGAAGAGAGGAAGGAAAGAAGGAAGGGAAGAAGGAAAGAAGGAAGGAAGGAAGGAAAAGTATTTTGTTTTTTTAACTTGTAATGAGAACTTTTAGGACTTACTTCCTTAGCAACTTTCAGATATACTATACCATATAGCAGTGTTAACTATGGTCTGTCTGACATAGGCAGTTCTGGTTAGGCCAACATGGGGCCGGTGATCTTGGTTGACGTTATTCATATATGTGGTGTTTGGCATTCTGGATGATCTAAGAGGCCTGAAATGGGCTGTTGTTACCCCAGCTTATGGTTGCTCCCAATGGCTTTAAATAATGTTTTAAAAAATTCATATTTCATAACTGTTATGAGCTGTAATCTTAGTCCAATGTAAACTTCTCTGGCTTCCTAAGAAGAGAAATTTCAATCACAAACATTTAAAAACTGGACTTTTAGTATATAGATATTGACAATTTCATTTCTGTTTTTACATGTATTTTAAATTTGATTTTTTGGTTTTCCATCTTTCTGTTATATATGTCTTTAAAAAAGATTTCCTTAACCAGATCTGACAGCTCAATAATTTGTTTTTGGTTTTGTCCCATTTTCATATTCTTTCTGTAAAATATTACATTTTTGTATACTTGGTATTTTGATGTGAGTTTTCATAATTACAAGTACTAAGTTCATGCCCTCATTAGTTTCCTTTCACCTATTACATGTCTATTTGGCTTATCACCTTCATTGTAACAGTGATTCTATCCTCAATTATCTAATTATTTTTCCATTAGCTCATTTCCCTTGATTAGCTCAGCCACTTTGACAGGTAATCTATATCTGAGGAGAGTGGTGGGGTCCAGGTCCCACCTTAAGCTCTTTTGGTGAATTTAAGCTGGGACGTGGCATAAAGCAGACAGCCTTGTTGCCATAGCCTGGGATTGGCCACCTCCACCTGCTGCATACCACATCTTACCTTGATGTGCCCTGAACCTCCACAATGGTTTTTACAAAAGCTTTTTATCTTTCACCATCTCTGGCTGGTCCTGGACAGGAGTTTCTGAGAAGATGATGTTTACATTCTATAGATACATCTACTTCCAAATTCTGACACCTGGATCTTCTCTACACTCTACTGCTATTTCCTCCCATGGCAGGTCACAACTGTCTTTGTTTTTTTCCCCAAGGGTGACACTATTTTAAAAATTATTATTCATTTGTCATATTCTTATACTTCCCTATGGCTTTTGTGGCATCCCCAGTGATTGGTTGAAATAAACACCTTCTAGTAGCCCCAATTTTTTTTATTATTCATAATTAATTAAAATATACATTTTTGATAGACTACACTTAATTGAATTAATGGTCTCTATTAATGACATTTATTTCTTATTATAGTCACAAACTAGGTAACATAATGATAAATATAAGCTAGCACTATGTCAAAATATATTTGGTTTCCAATTTAATCAATCAACCGTGATTTTCAAACTTTAGTATGCATCATAACTACACAGAGGACTTGTTAAAACAGAAGTTCCTAAGCCCTAACACCAGAGTTGCTGATTCTTAGATCTAGGGTTGTGCCAGAGAATTTGTATTTCTAACAAGTTCCCAGGTGGCGCTGCTGCTGCTGCTGCTGCTTCCTTGCTATAAAATGATGAGGTTTGACTTAGGACACTTACATTAGCATAACAGAAAGGCAGTTTCCTCCGATGTCCGGCTTTACTTAGTGTCAGTCATATAACTTTCAAAACTTTTGATTATTCTTTTAGTATTCCCTAGAAGATTTGAAACTGTTTCCACCATAGCCAATTTGATACATTTACATGCAGAGACCTGGACACAAATCCTGTACGTAAGAAATTGGTTGGTGCTTCCTTACCCTCTGCACAAGTCTGATTTCTCCAGGGAAACCGAACAAACTATATATATATATATATATATATATATATATATATATGTGTGTGTGTGTGTGTGTGTGTGTGTGTGTGTGTGTGTGTGTGTATACAGAGAGAGAGAGCGGAGATGGAATTCCATCCTCCTAGGGCAACCTCAGTCTTTTCTTTTAAGGTCTTTGACTGACTAGATGAAGCCTATATACCTTATGGAATATAATCTGCTTTACTGACAGTCTACTAATTTAAATGCTACTTACATCTAAAAAACACCTTCACAGCAACATCTAGACTAGTATTTGACCTAAAGTTGAATACTCTAGCATAGGCTAATTAACATATAAAATTAACCTTTATTCTCTGACATCTAGTTTAGTTCATTCAATGGTAAACTCCAGCAAGAAAAGCCTAGGGTAGGGGAAATTAGCCCTTGGTTTTCTTTCGGATGTGTTATCATAGACTTCACAGCTCCTGCCAAGGACACTCTTTATACTTGACCCTGTGTTTCCAGTTCCATTAATGACTTTCCATTTCTCTTACCCATTTCCATAGTAGAGTAGTACCAGGCTCTCCCTCCCACCTTGTAAGAGTTCCCTGGTAGTGTTCTATCCTTTATGGTTTGCCCAAACACTTTTCATATCTTTGAAAATAACCCTTTTTTAAACTCTCCTCAAATTATCTAATTTGATCATGCTCTCTTTTTCTTTCTAGAACTGGACAGACAAAACAAAATATGGGATTGGAAATTTGTAGACTATTCCTGTGGATATTCAAATCTCTATAACAAAGCTACACATGTTTCTTCCACTTTTTAAGAATTTCCTTTTCAGTCTTAGAGGCTTCAACTGATCAGTGTAATTCCAAGTTTTACCTTAAATCCCCTTCATTTGCAAGGATATCATTTCTCAATCTTCCATTGACACCACAAAACAGGCTTGATCTTTGGAAATACAACAAGTGCTGAAATTGAGCTGAATAATACTAGAGAACATAGAAAATACTCTTCACTATCAAACTGCTTCAATCATGCCTGGCTCTGCTGGAAGCAAAAGACTGGCTGCCCTTTAAATCAGCAGTTGGTACTGTTTATGTAACTATGGTGGGAAAATATCGTACTTTTACTCACTTTTTTCCACCTCCATTGCCTGGCTCTTCTCAATAGGAAATATAATGATTCTTTACTTGTTAGGGTTGGTAGAGCCAGCACTGTATCTGTACCTGTTTGCTGCTCAGAGTAATTCTCCTCTGCATCCCTGCCTTGTGAAGCAGACCACATTCTAGCCTCAGTGGCTAGGCAGCTAGTGATAGAATTTTTACAAGACTCTGATGTAAAAACAACAGACAAAAGTGCTTTATGAGCTTCCTACAGAGTTTAGCTTAGAGTTGGTAACATGACACACAGAAGCTACAACAAATGCAGATTCTTTCCACTTATTTGCTATTGCATGCGCACTTGTTTCTCCAAATAGAGTTTTTAGAACCCATTAGCACAGAGGGTGATAAGCATTTTATGATTTTTCATGTAAACTAATTTTAATAATAGTATATAAAATTATGTCTACTGGCTTTAATATAATTTAACAGCAGTTATTCTATTTTTATATAGTCAGATTGCTTCTAGAGATTAACAATTAAATGATCCCTGATAATTATTCTTGATTTATAAATTTAAATGTTAATCTCTGAATATAGACATGTAATAAATGCTTTATGACTATGTATATTAATTTGCTAAGGATGCCATAACAAAACAACACAGATGTGTGGAGTAACAGGAAAAATTTATTTTCTCACCATTCTAAGGAGCTAGTAATCCAAGATCAAGGTGTCAGCAGCTATAGTTTTTCTGATGCTTCTCTCCTTGGCTTACAGATGGTGACTTCTTGCTGTGTTTTCGCATAGTTTTTCCTCTGTGTGCACATCCCTGGTGTCCCTTTGTGCATCCAGATTTTCTCTTTTTATAAGGACATCAATCAGATTGGATTGGCGCTCACCATATGACCTCATTTAACTGTAGTTACCCTTTTAAAGGCCCTATTTCTAAAGACAGTTACATTCTGAGGTACTGGGGATTAAAGCTTCAAATTTGTGGGCACAGAATTCAGCCCCAGACACTATGCATCAGGGAAAATAAGAATATATACTTGTACCTTCTTATTTGTGAAACAATAGTATAAAAAATAAATGAATTTCTTTCATCAGTGTCTTATAATTTTCTGCATACAGGTCTTTTGTCTCCTTAGGTAGGTTTATTCTTAGATATTTTATTCTTTTTGTTGCAATGGTAAATGGGAGTGTTTTCTTAATTTCACTTTCAGATTTTTTCATCATTAGTGTATAGGAATGCAAGAGATTTCTGTGCATTAATTTTGTATCCTGCTACTTTACCAAATTCATTGATTAGCTCTAGTAGTTTTCTGGTAGCATCTTTAAGATTCTCTATGTATAGTATCATGTCGTCTGCAAACAGTGACAGCTTTACTTCTTCTTTTCTGATTTGGATTCCTTTTATTTCTTTGTCTTCTCTGATTGCTGTGGCTAACACTTCCAAAACTATGTTGAATAATAGTGGTGAGAGTGGGCAACCTTGTCTTGCTCCTGATCTTAGTAGAAATGGTTTCAGTTTTTCACCATTGAGGATGATGTTGGCTGTGGGTTTGTCATATATGGCCTTTATTATGTTGAGTAAAGTTCCCTCTATGCCTACCTTCTGCAGGGCTTTTATCATAAATGGGTGTTGAATTTTGTCAAAAGCTTTCTCTGCATCTATTGAGATGATCATGTGGTTTTTCTCCTTCAATTTGTTAATATGCTGTATCACTTTGATTGACTTGCATATGTTGAAGAATCCTTGCATTCCTGGGATAAACCCCACTTGATCATGGTGTATGATCCTTTTAATGTGCTGTTGGATTCTGTTTGCTAGTATTTTGTTGAGGATTTTTGCATCTATGTTCATCAGTGATATTGGCCTGTAGTTTTCTTTCTTTGTGACATCTTTGTCTGGTTTTGGTATCAGGGTGATGGTGGCCTCGTAAAATGAGTTTGGGAGTGTTCCTCCCTCTGCAATATTTTGGAAGAGTTTGAGAAGGATAGGTGTTAGCTCTTCTCTAAATGTTTGATAGAATTCACCTGTGAAGCCATCTGGTCCTGGGCTTTTGTTTGTTGGAAGATTTTTAATCAGAGTTTCAATTTCAGTGCTTGTGATTGGTCTGTTCATATTTTCTATTTCTTCCTGGTTCAGTCTCGGCAGTTTGTGCATTTCTAAGAATTTGTCCATTTCTTCCAGGTTGTCCATTTTATTGGCATAGAGTTGCTTGTAGTAATCTCTCATGATCCTTTGTATTTCTGCCATGTCCGTTGATACTTCTCCTTTTTCATTTCTAATTCTCTTGATTTGAGTCTTCTCCCTTTTTTTCTTGATGAGTCTGGCTAATGGTTTATCAATTTTATTTATCTTCTCAAAGAACCAGCTTTTAGTTTTATTGATCTTTGCTATTGTTTCCTTCATTTCTTTTTCATTTATTTCTGATCTGATCTTTATGATTTCTTTCCTTCTGCTAACTTTGGGTTTTTTTTGTTCTTCTTCCTCTAATTGCTTTAGGTGCAAGGTTAAGGTGTTTATTCGAGATGTTTCCTGTTTCTTGAGGTAGGCTTGTATTGTTATAAACTTCCCTGTTAGAACTGCTTTTGCTGCATCCCATAGGTTTGGGTCATCGTGTCTCCATTGTCATTTGTTTCTAGGTATTTTTTGATTTCCCCTTTGATTTCTTCAGTGATCACTTGGTTATTAAGCAGTGTATTGTTTAGCTTCCATGTGTTTGTATTTTTTACAGATCTTTTCCTGTAATTGATATCTAGTCTCATAGCGTTGTGGTCAGAAAAGATACTTGATACGATTTCAATTTTCTTAAATTTACCAAGGCTTGATTTGTGACCCAAGATATGATGTATCCTGGAGAATATTCCATGAGGACTTGAGAAAAATGTGTATTCTGTGATACAAATAGATGGAGAGATATACCATGTTCTTGGATTGGAAGAATCAACATTGTGAAAATGACTCTACTACCCAAGCAATCTACAGATTCAATGCAATCCCTATCAAACTACCACTGGCATTTTTCACAGAACTAGAACAAAATATTACACAATTTGTATGGAAACACAAAAGACCCCGAATAGCCTAAGAAATCTTGAGAAAGAAAAATGGAGCTGGAGGAATCAGGCTCCCTGACTTCAGACTATACTACAAAACTACAGTAATCAAGACAGTATGGTACTGGCACAAAAACAGAAATATAGATCAATGGAACAGGATAGAAAGCCCAGGGATAAATCCATGCGCATATGGTCACCTTATCTTTGATAAAGGAGGCAAGCATATACAGTGGAGAAAAGACAACCTCTTCAATAAGTGGTGCTGGGAAAACTGGACAGCTATACGTAAAAGTATGAAATTAGAACACTCCCTAACACCATACACAAAAATAAACAAAATGGGTTAAAGATCTAAATGTAAGGCCAAACAATATCAAACTCTTAGAGGAAAACATAAGCAGAACACTCTATGACATAAATCACAGCAAGATCCTTTTTGACCCAGCTCCTGGAGAAATGGAAATAAAAACAAAAATAAACAAATGGGACCTAATGAAACTTAAAAGCTTTTGCACAGCAAAGGAAACCATAAACAAGACCAAAAGACAACCCTCAGAATGGGAGAAAATATTTTCAAATGAAGCAACTGACAAAGGATTAATCTCCAAAATTTACAAGCAACACATGCAGCTTAACAACAAAAACAAAAACAACCCAATTCAAAAATGGACAGAAGACCTAAATAGACATTTCTCCAAAGAAGATATACAGATTGCCAACAAACACATGAAAGAATGCTCAACATCATTAATCATTAGAGAAATGCAGATCAAAACTACACTGAGATATCATCTCACAGCGGTCAGAATGGCCATCATCAAAAAATCTAGAAGCAATAAATGCTGGAGAGGGTGTGGAGAAAAGGGAACACTCTTGCACTGTTGGTGGGAATGTAAATTGATACAACCACTATGGAGAATAGTATGGAGGTTCCTTAAAAAACTAAAAATAGAACTACCATACGACCCAGCAATCCCACTACTGGGCATATACCCTGAGAAAACCATAATTCAAAAAGAGTCATGTACCATAATGTTCATTGCAGCTCTATTTACAATAGCCAGGACATGGAAGTAACCTAAGTGTCCATCATCAGATGAATGGATAAAGAAGATGTGGCACATATATACAATGGACTATTACTCAGCCATAAAAAGAAACAAAATGGAGTCATTTGTAGTGAGGTGGATGGAGTTAGAGTCTGTCATACAGAGTGAAGTAAGTCAGAAAGGGAAAAACAAATATAGTATGCTAACACATATATATGGAATCTAAGGGAAAAAAAAAAAAGGTCATGAAGAAACTAGTGGCAAGACGTGAATAAAGACAGACCTACTAGAGAATGGACTTGAGGATATGGGGAGGGGAAAGGGTAAGCTGTGACAAAGTGAGAGAGTGGCCTGGATATATATACACTACCAAACATAAAATAGATAGCTAGTGGGAAGCAACCGCATAGCACAGGGAGATTAGCTCGGTGCTTTGTGACTACCTAGAGGAGTGGGATAGGGAGGGTGGGAGGGAGATGCAAGAGGGAAGAGATATGGGAACATATGCATATGTATAAATGATTCACTTTGTTATAAAGTAGAAACTAACACACCATTGTAAGGCAACTATACTCCAATAAAGATGTTAAAATAAATAAATAAATAAATGAAAATTTAATGGGGTGTTTTCCTACAGGAGTGTGCGGCATTGGGATGGCAAGGATGAGACTGGGGCAGCATAGAAGGAAGGGAAGTAAAGGTGGCACTTCCTTGAGTTTGTCTTTCTGCACAGTGCTGATATTTGGGAGAAAGTTGATGTTTTAGATGATAGATAGATAGATAGATAGTTAGATAGATAGATAGATTTACATAATAGAATTACCAGTGATAGAGGGGGGAAATGTAAAATGCAAAACAAATAGAAATAAGTAATTGTATTTCAAATTACTAAGTTTGATATACATGTTGCTGTTCATATGCATTTATCAATCTGTATATCTATTTATTTTATGTATTCATGACTAAGACCCTCCATAAATGTGATATATGAGATGCTTTATATGTTTAATGAATGTTATATAATTTAACACTTTTATTTTTTGTATTCCATGTAAATATGTTTTTTCAGTTCTCATTTGCCTCTTATATTTACTTAAAAAAACTTAGAGAATATTATACACTTATGCAAATTAAAGTTTTTACTTTTATCATTCTCCTATTACTTCTATGCATAGAAAAGCTTCCTCTCATAAGACAAGATGTATGCTCACTAATATTGAGATTAATATATTTGTGGTAATCTTCCCTTAAACTTTATGTTTATGGCTATTCATGGTCTTTTGTGTTTCCACACAAATTTAACTTTTTTGTTCTAGTTCTGTGAAAAATGCCATTGGCAGTTTAATAGGGATTGCATTGAATGTGTAGATTGCCTTCAGTATGGTCATTTTAACAATATTGATTCTTCCAATAGAAGAACACTGTATATCTTTCCATCTGTTTGTTTTGTCTATAAATTCTTTCATCAGCATCTTATACTTTTCAGAGTACAGGTTTTTGCCTCCTTAGGTAGGTTTATTCCTAGGTAGTTTATTCTTTTTGATGATATGGAAAATGAGACAGTTTCCTTAATTTCTGTTTCTGGTATTTCATTGTTAGTGTGTAGAAATGCAACAGATTTCTGTACATTTATTTTGTATTTTGCAACTTTTCCAAATTCATTGATGACCTCTAGTAGTTTTCTGGTAGTGTCTTTAAGATTTTCTACATATAATATCATTTCATCTGCAAACAGTGATAGTTTTATTTCTCCCTTTCCAATTTGGATTTATTTATGTCTTTTTATTCTCTGATTGCTTTGTATAGGACTTCCAAAACTATGTAGAATAAAAATGGTGAGAGTGGGCATCCTTGTCTTGTTCCTGATCTTAGAGGAAATTGTTTCAGCTTTTCACCATTGAGAATGATGTTTGCTGTGGGTTTGCCATATATGTTCTTTATTATGTTGAGATAGGTTCCCTCTATGCTCATTTTCTGGAGAGTTTTATCATAAATGGGTGTTGCATTTTGTCAAAAGCTTTTACTCCTTGTATTGACATGATCATATGGATTTTAGTCTTCAGTTTGTTAATGTGATGTATCACATTGGTTGATTTATGCATATTGAAGAATCCTTGCATCCCTGGAATAAATCTGACTTGGTCATGGTGTATGATCATTTTGATGTCTTGTAGGATTTGGTTTGCTAGTATTTCGTTGAGTATTTTTGCATCTATGTTCGTCAGTGATAATGGCCTGCAATCTTCTTTTTTTGTAATATCTTTTTCTGGTTTTGGTATCAGGTTGATGGTGGCTTCAGAGAATGAGTTCAGAAGTATTCCATCCTCTGCAGTTTTTTTAGAATAGTTTCAGGAGGATAGTTGTTAATTCTTCTCTAAATGTTTGGTAGAATCTTGAGAAAGAAGAATGGAGCTGGAAGAATCAGGCTCCTTGACTTCAGACTACACTACAATGCTACAGTCATCAAATCAGTATGGTACTGGCACAAACACACAGATAGATCAGTGAAACAGGAGAGAAAGCCCAAAAATAAACCCACACACTTATGGTCAATTAAATTACAACAAAGGAGGCAAGAATATACAAAGGAAAAAAGGGCGTCTCTTCAAGAAAAAAAAAATGAAATGAAAAAGAATGAAATTAAAACATTCTCTAACACCATATACAAAATAAACTCAAAATGGATTGAAGACCTAAATGTAAGATCAGATAATATATAACTCCTAGAGGAAAACATACGTGCACACTCTGATTAAAATTGTAACAACTTTTTTTGGATCAGTAACCTAGAGTAATGGAAATAAAAGCAAAAATTTTTAAAAAATGGGACCTTATTAAACTTAAAAGCTTTTGCACAGAGAAGGATACCATAAACAAAACAAAAAGACAACCTATGGAATGGGAGAAAATATTTGCAAATGATGCAACCAACAAGGGATTAATCTCCAAAATATACAAACAGCTCATTCAGCTCTATGTCAAAAAAAAACAAATGCCCCAATCAAAAAGTGGACAGAAGATCTAAATAGACATTTCTCCAAAGAAGACACACAGATGGCCAAAAAGCACATGAAAGGATGCTCAACATCACTAATTATCAGAGAAATACAAATCAAAACTACAATGAGGCATCACTTAACACCAGTCAGAATGGCCATCATCAAAAAATCTACAAACAATAAATGCCAGAGAGGGTTTGGAGAAAAGGCCATCCTCCTACACTGTTGGTGGAAATGTGAATTGGTACAGCCACTAGGGAGAACAGTATGGAGGTTCCTTAAAAATCTAAAAATAGAGTTACCATATGATCCAACAAACCTACTCCTGGGCATATATTTGGAAAAGACAAAACCTTTAATTTGAAAAGATACATGGACCCCAATGTTCATAGCAACACCATTTACAATAGCCAAGACTTGGAAGCAACCTAAATGTCTATTGACAGATGAATGGATAAAGAAGATGTGGTGTATATATACAATGGGATATTACTCAGCCATAAAAAAGAATGAAATAATGTGATTTGCAGCAACATGGATGGACCTAGAGAGTCAGACAGAGAAAGACAAATATCCTATGATATCACTTATATGTGGAATCTAAAAAAATGATACAAATGAACTTATTTACAAAACAGGAATAGACTCACAGACATAGAAAACAAATTATGGTTACCAAAGGGGAAAAGGAGGAGGGAGCAATAAATTAGGAGTTTGGGATTAATACACACTAGTATATATAAAATAGATGAACAACCAGGATTTACTTTACAGCAGAGAGAACTATATTCAATATCTTGTAATAACCTAAAATGGAAAAGAATATATATATATGTGTGTGTGTGTGTTTGCGTGTATGTATAATTGAATCACTTTGCTCTATACCTGAAACTAACACAACATTGTAAATCAACTATACTTCAATAAAAACCTTTATGTTTATGTATATAATTATGTTTCTGTATTTTTATTTTGTACATATTTCAATTTTTTCTTTTAATCATAATTGACTGTCTCAACCATTTTTGAATGCCATATTTATGCCATATTTTCATTAAAATATTTATATATAAGTATACATATTTATAAATATAAATCATATATTCTATATATTTATAATTTATAAAATTATAATGTTTGTTTCTGGACTTTATATTTGGTTCTGTATTTGACTCTTCATTTTCTCTGGATAATATTATGGAGAGAACACATGATTTGCAAGAGCACAAACTTTTTTTCACTGTGAGAAAAATATTGAGCTATTCAGACAAATTTTCTGATTTATTATGACAGTTTTTTCAAAAAATTCTATGTAAGAATAGATTCCTGTAGAAAGTGTGAAAAAAGTAGAATGGACTTAAAGGATTCGATAAAATTAAATTTATGTTATTAGCATAGAAATACTTTCATTCCTTTTTATGGTTGCAATTGTTGATGTTTCATGCAATCAAATCATTATTTGTATTAAAAATTTTCTCGTTGTTACTATCAGCTTATTTTTTAAAATTTTTTTCTGGCAAAACCCAGGACTAGATGTATAGTTCCTGATTCAAACACTGCCTTATTACTATATCTCCACATTTAGGCTCAGAAGAATTAAGAAGGGGAAAGAATAATTCTCTATATACATTTTTCCCTTTGAAGTGTTCCCCTATTTGGCCATGAGTTCAGATGGACAGGTACATGCACCTTTATAAATATGTGGGGGTTTGTACAGCAATACATATAAACAGAGGCCAGCAAACACTTGGCTTACAACTCAAAGAGAATTCACTTATTTCATAAACATAATGGAATGAATGTCATTCATATTTATCAACAACTAGTCCCTTTCTGTTTCTTCCATGAGAAATTAGTGAATAATTTCCACTATTCCTTGGTATTCAAAAGGTGTTTTTATCTTATGGGACTCCAAGACCAGATATTTTACTGTCCTTCTCTTACGTTATCTGTCTATGTCTAGTTTGGTAAATCCAAAAATTGTTCATAGACTCTTACCAATTACTCTGGACAATTGGTGGAATACATTATCCTTTCATCCAGGTGCAAAAGCCCATTATTTTTAATCAATATTCTAATCTAGAGATAAAGCTCATCAGAGATTACTAACTCATATAATCTACCACCATTGCAAAGATATTTTACAACTACTTCTGTAGGCAGGAGACTTTTGAAGTAAGAGTGTTTGTGATAATGAAAACAATACCATTATTGATAAACACAAATATAAAGGTTTAATGTGAATGTAAGCATTTGAACCCCAAATATTCTGAACTATATATCCTGGTTTCTAGAAAATGGTACAGCATTAAGCTGTGACTACAACTCAGCTAAACTGAGTTTGTGTCCCTGTTTTGACATTTAATATTCTCTGACACCCTCATCAAGTGTCTTACTTTGGATGACACTCTATTCTGGTGGTTTTAGATATTGGGTTCTCAGTATGATTTGTAATACCTCAATATTTCAGATTTCTCATCTTTAAAGTAGGGATAGATAAAGCAAATTCATAAGGAAGAAGGGCAGTGGGGACTTCACAAGTTTTCTTTGTTCTGGTCTCAATTTGGATTCTCCACAAAAAGTGGTGATAAAACTGAAGAGTAGCACTCCCGAATAGAGTAGAAAAGAAACTATGTACATTACTAAGATAGATGCAGTAAAACTATTAAATAAATCATTTACATTTAATTGCTGAATCTCCTAGAAATTTTCATTTTGATGATAGTTTCATTTTTTTTTCCTTTGGACATTTGAAGAAGACAATATGTATATTACAGTAAATAGGTTCAAAAATACTTTTTGGTGTTTCTCATTTAGTAAAGAAAGTTAGCTGTCAACTATTTTAGTTGATCACCTTATTTTTTTGTTTGTTTTAAATACATCCTCCCTTAGCTACAGAGAACACTGTATCTTTTATTAATCATCTTTGCAATACTTGAACATTTTCACCCATGGGCTGTTTAATATATTGTCAGTTAAGATGTCAACTAGAGTTGGAGGTTGCATTGAGTATAAGCATAAAGAGTTATATTTAAAAACAACTATCATAAATATCAATCTAGCTGAGGAGTGACATGAGCAAGTTTGCATCTTAGAAAGTCAACTGCATCAGCAGAGAAGAGCTAGGTTTAAAGAAGAATTGTATTGATTCATAGAGAAGAGTGTGAACATGCAGTTGTAGTAACTGAGGTAAGATGTGATGATTTGTACTAAGGGGAAGGCAACATAAGTGAAAATAGCAAGATAAACTCAAGAGATGTTAAAGAGAAACACTGGACAGAATATAGGGACTTATTGTTTGGGAGTGTGCGAGCAAGAAAACAGAATATTTCTGATTGGGAAAGTCATGGTTACATTAACTGAAAAAGAGAATACAGGAGCAGAAGCAGGCATTGTTGACAGTATCTGTTTGGACACAGTGATTTTTGAAGAGCATATTCTTAGAAACTTTGACATTTTCCCCCCAGAATTTTCTGCCTGATCGCAAATTTAGCATCACTACTTAATAGATATTTATATTTTGTGGCTGATTTTCATTTAAGAAAAAGAATGTAACACCCGTATATGTCAACATTAATAAGTTCTTTATATGTATAAAGAATGTATAAATATACAAATATATTCTATACTCTCCTATATTTTATCCATTTTTAAATAATATCTTTTTACACAATTTCAATCATGAAATTTTTCGTCTACTTTGTTTTAATACTACTTCTCTCATATTGTGTAACTAACACTCTCCCATCTGGAGTTACTGGTTCCCATATCAACGACTCCCAATGACTGTACCAAAGTCAATAACTTCAGATATATTTAATTCATTTCTCATGTCATATTTTATTATCTTCAAAAGTTGCTAAATATTTCAAACAGTAGCTTATTTTCCTAAGGCTGTGATAATTCTTTGATAATTTGTATTTGTTGGTCATTTGATAACTGCCACCACTTCATTTTCAACACTTTCAGAATAGTTATAATGAGAATTTTTAATTATGATCATAAATAATTATTATGTTACTAGAAACAATAAGACTTTTCTTTATAAACATCATTAATTCTCTATAAACATCACCAGAGACATGAGTTTTAAAAAAATAGCCTCCACTAAAATTTCTAAACATTTTATATAATGCCATTGAGCACCTAAAGTTTAACCTCTCTAAGTAAAGAAGATTATTATTTCTCCCTTAATATTTTTCCCACACACTTAAACCTTTTCTCTCATGCCACCTTTGTCAAAAGGAACCTATAGTACAGATGTGATAGTTACTAAATGTGGATCATACATAACTAGCACATATTCATTAGTGCATATAGCTTTTGCTGGCTCTGTATTTTAGTTTCAGTGATTGTAAAGTGTTTTGTTATAGTTAAAAAAAAATTTTTTACTGTCTATGTTTGTTTTTACTTATACTTATTCTCTTTGGAAATTTAGTAGATTTTCATAAAAGAAAATTGGACTTGTATTCGTGCCAACTTTTTCCAAGAAGTCACATCTGATGAGATTTATATTTAAAATGTTTTATATATTTACCAGTGCAAGTAGTTTTCCAACTGATAGTGTTGTTTACCTGGTGAATGCTCATATCATAAAAGATAGTGTTGATTTCTCCTTCCTAATATTTAATCTTCTTTATTTTTCTTTATTTCATGAGTAATAACTTAAAGAATGATGGTTAATCATCAATAGATGGTCAAAAAAAATCACTCTTAAATTTCATGCTATTGTCTTTTGTGTTTCATTCTGCTGCCTGTAATCGAAAATGGATCAGAGGGATTCTCCAAACAGGACTGCAAGCTCCTGAAGCTGCTCAGTGAAGTCATCCAACACTGAAATTTTTTCCACATTAACAGTTTTTCTCCATAGTTGCGAGATGATTCCTGGACTTCAAGATGTCACAGTTGAAATCCTGTAGGAAAGCTGTGAATGGAAAAGAAAAAACATTAATGAAATTGCCTTCTGATATTTTGCCTTTTTCATTCAATAAGGGATATCCTCATCTGGAACAAACACTTTTTTTGCAGGTTCACACAGAGATTTTATTTATTAATAAAGGGAATTGAATCAGATGTAGAAAGCTAGAAGAGATTGTCATAAACATTGTGGGAGGTATTGGCTGTAAGATTAAGTCTTTTTAAAAATTATTATGACTTATGCTTCTATGTCCGTATTCTCAAATCTTTCAAAATGCTATTTTGTTATCTACTGAAATAATAAAGTCTTTGTTTACAGACTCATGATATTACATACAAAATTTTGATTAAAAGCAATTACAAAGTGTCCAGTTGGATAATATTTAATTGTAATTCTATGAAACAATTGACTACTTAAACCAGATTGTGGGTTTAATTAGATTTTCTACTTGAATAAATATTGGTCATTAACAATACACATCTATAACTACACTGATAATCATAACTTTTATGAACTTTTAAAAATGAGATTACATTCAATTTATGTAATCATTTTTGCTTAGTCTCCTCTGTAACTAGATTATTTTTGTTCATCTTTTCCTAGCACTGTTTAATTTGGGGGGGATTTTTATTACTTTAAAAACCTGAAAAATTTTTGCTATTTTTAGTTTTATTTTTTGGTGTAATTAAAAAATTTCTTCCAGATGCTTTACTTTGTCTTGCTTATTTCCAATGGCATCAGTATATTCTTTATTAAAAATGTAAGGACACATAGCCTGCTATTTAAAATTAAGTTTGTCAGGCTCAAAATGTTCTCATTATTTTACATTTCTAAATATTTGTCTTTCCAGTTTTTAAATTCTTCTTTAAACAGGAGCAATTTAGTTGCTTCCTTTTTTTCTTTACTCCCTCCTTATTTCCAGGCTTCCTTATTTACAATTATGGATTTTAAAATTTAAATAGTTGACTGTTACTTATACTTTTAGTGGAGTCTGATGTAAAAAACTAAGGTGCATTTTCTACTATAATGTATTGTAATTTGCTCCTAAATGTCCTCTGATAGTCTGAGTACAGATTGAAAAAATAAGAGCTTGCAACATCTTTTCTGATTTCTGTTTTCCTTCCCAACTAGCAAAGAACTAACAAAATTTTGCTCTCTTGATACATAGGCTATAAAACAGAATCCCATTTATATGGACACAGTGGCCAGTATATAAAACATAGTGATCGCTCCATGTCCTCAGTTCCTTCTTCCCAGGCAAAGCTCCAACGGCCCTCTGAAGTGGAGAGAGTAGATGATATGCAATTGAGCCCTTCCTGCACCAATCAAACACCTGGCCACACTTGCATTTCTGTATCCCTTTTGATGTGAAAAAAATATTTGAAGGAACTTTCAGACCTTGTCTGGCATATGTGTGCTACACAATGATTCATGTCACAGGGAACACATACCTGAATTGGCTTGGATTGCTTTATGCTCACAATAACTCTATTAAAATTTGTCTACAAGCTTTACATTTTGCAATATATCAAGCCAAAATATGCCCATATCTTCTTCAGCCATATCCATCAATTATTTACATTTTGATACATTTGCTTTCACTCATCCTTCATACATAAATACATACTCACAAATGTACATGCATATATGCATATTCACATCCAGACATACATACATAGACATTATTTTTTAGCTAATCCATTTCAGAGTATATTGAAGAAATCACAATGCTTTACCAACAAACACTCAACATGTGTCTCCTTAGAACAATAACAACCTTCTACATAAAGGTAATATTTGCAGTGCCCTCAGTCATTTAACATTGATACATGCAATTTTCCAATTGTTCCAATAAAAAACGTCAGAAATTTTTTTCTCTTACTCTAACATATAATTAAGGGTCATACACTGAATTTGGTTGGTTTGTCCTTTAGTCCAAATTTAATTTAGATAAGTTTTTTTTTTTTTTAATCTAACTTGGGCTGCTTTTTTTGTTGTTGTTGTTGGCAACAAGTATATGCCAGTTATTTTAAATACATATATATTTGGTTGTCTGATAGTTGCCTCAGGATTGGATCCAAGTTAAAATGTTTTGGCAGTAATACAACAAAAGTAATGTGTATTTATCACAACAGGGTAATATCCTTTCAGTTTGTCCTGTTGATGGTGCCATTTAGTTATGGAGAGTTGGTGGATATACAAGTCACCAAGTCATCAAGTGAAGTTTTTCCATTTTTTAACTGTTGTTTGTCTCCTAAAAAAATAATTTCTCCCTTTCTTTCTTTCTTTTGTGCTATATTTCTTTCTTTCTTTCATGTTTATTTAGGTTATCCATGTGGAGCTTATGGGTACGTTTCCTTTACTCACTGTTACAATCCATCATCATCACCATTTCCTTTGATACACAAATTTCTATTTTAAGTATTCCAATTAGTCTCTGAAGACTTTTTTTTTCCCCAAAGAAATTATTTGGGAGAAAATTGTATTTTACTTATTCTATCTAGATCTGCAATCAACATATTAGAAGGGGATGATATTTAATAAGAGATGGTAAGAGTGCCTCAGTTATGTGGAATGGAATTTAGAAATCAACATTTGGGCACTAGCTTTATTCATTACTAGTAGAATATCACTGGGTTTAATCTGGTTTACTGGTGAGAAGGGAATACATAGTATGAAAATCACAAGTTGATGTTAATGCTTCTGAATATTAGCCAAGAAAACAGAGCTTTTCTCCACTGTATTTTACTTATATGGTGAGAATTTTGATTCTTAAGGAGTTGCTGCCTTAATTTTTTTTATTATGCAACATAATATATGTAAAGATAATCAAATGTACCACTATAACAGTAAAGCTACTTAGCAGAGTTCAATAGTCCTGTGCAGTCTTTTGTCTTTAGTATATATCTTATTGAAAACATACAGTCAGAATGATATTAAAAAGTAAGTAGTATTAATATTCTTTTTAAATTTTCTTCTATGTGAATACTGTGAATATGATGTGTACTTAGGCTCATTACTTTCTGTTTATGTTCAATATTAAATCATTCTAGCTGATCTAAATTTAACTTCAGATAGATAAAATGTTCTAAATTCTAAAATTTTAAAAATATGTGAGTACTCCAGTGAAACTGGCTGAGTAGGCAGCTCCAAAACCTTGTTATTTTCAGTCCACAGATCTTTTACCGCCTTGTTTAAATGTATTCCTAAGTGTTTTATTATATTTGATGCTATTGTGAATGTGACTGTTTTCTTTTTATTTCAGATATTTCATTGTTTTTGTATAGAAACACAACTGATTTCTGTATATTGGTTTTATATCTTGGAACTTTACTGTTTTTGTTGATTAATTCTGACAGTTTTTGGTGGAGTTTTTTAGAAATTTCTATATTTAATATTATCATAAACAGAAAAACAGAAAGGCAATATATAGAATGGGAGAAATATTTTAAAATCATACATCTGGTAAGGGGTTAATATCCAAAATATATAAACGACTCATATGACTCAATAGCAAAACAAACAAACAAAAAAACAAAACAATATAATTAAAAATGGACAGAGGCACTGCTACATTTAAAATGGATAACCAGAGGAACTTCAAGATGGCAGAGGAGTAAGATGTGGAGATCACCTTCCTCTCCACAAACACATCAGAAATACATCTACATGAGGAACACTCCTACAGAACTCCTACTGAACGATGGTAAAAGACCTCAGACTTCCCAAAAAGCAAGAAACTCCCTATGTACCTGGGTAGGGCAAAAAAAAAAAAGAAAAAACAGAGACAAAACAATAGAGATGGGACCTGCACCTTTGGGAGGGAGCTGTGAAGGAGGAAAAGTTTCCACACACTAGGAAGCCCCTTCACTGGTGGAGACAGGGGGGTGGGGGAAGCTTCAGAGCCACAGAGGAGAGCACAGTAACAGGGGTGCAGAGGGCAAAGCGGAGAGATTTCCACACAGAGGATCAGTGCCGGCCAGCACTCACCAGCCCAAGAGGCTTGTCTGCTCACCCGCCAGGACGGATGGCAGCTGGGAGCTGAGGCTAAGGCTTTGGAGTTCAGATCCCAGGGAGAGGACTGCAGTTGGCTGCGTGAACATAGCCTGAAGGGGGCTAGAGCACCACAGCTAGCTGGGAGGGAGTCCAAGAAAAAGTCTGGAGCTGCCTAAGAGGTAAGAGACCATTGTTTCAGGGTATGCAAGGAGAGAGGATTCAGAGCACTGCCTAAACAAGCTCCAGAGATGGGGGCTAACCTTAGCTATCAGCGCAGACTCCAGAGACAGGCATGAAATGCTAAGGCTGCTGCTGCAGCCCCCAAGAAGCCTGTGTGCAAGCACAGGTCACTATCCACACCTCCTGTCCCGGGAGCCTGTACAGCCTGCCACTACCAGGGTCCTGTGATACAGGGACAACTTCCCTGGAGAACACATGGTATGCCTCAGGCTGTTACAATGTCATGGGACCTCTGCCACTGCAGGCTCGCCCCGCATTCCGTACCCCACCCTCCCCCTGGCCTGAGTGAGCCAGAGCACCATAATCAGCTGCTACTTAACCCTGTCCTCTCTGGGTGGGGAACAGATGCCCTCAGGCAACCTACATGCAGAGGTGGGGCCAAATCCAAAGCAGAACCCCCAGAGCTGTATGAACAAGGAAGAGAAAGGGAAATCTCTCCATACAGCCTCAGGAGCAGCAGATTAAATCTTCACAATCAAATTGATCTACCCTGCATCTGTGGAATACCTGAATAGACAAAGAATCATCCCAAAATTCAGGCAGTGGACTTTGGGAACAACTGTAGAATTGGGGTTTGCTTTCTGCATCTAATTTGTTTCTGGTATTATGTTTACCTTAGTTTAGTATTTAGAGCTTATTTTCATTGGTAGATTTTTTTATTAATTTGGTGCTCTCTTCCTTTTATATATATATATTTTTTTTTTTTTTCCATTTTCTCCTTTTGTGAGTGTGTATGTGTATTCTTCTTTGTGTGATTTTGTCTGCATAGTATTGCTTTTACCATTTGTCCTAGGTTTCTGTCTGTCTGTTTTTGTTTTTTGTTTTTTGTTTTTCTTATTTTTAGTATAGTTTTTAGTGCTTGTTATCATTGGTGGATTTGTTTTTTGGTTGGGTTGCTTTCTTCTTTCTTTCTTCTTTTTTATTACTTTTATTTTTTATTTTTAATAATATATTTTTATTTTAATAACTTTATTTTTTTTATTTTTCTTTCTGTTTTTTTTCTCCCTTTTCTACTGAACCGTGTGGTTGACAGGGTCTTACTGCTCCAGCCAGGTGTCAGACCTGAGACTCTGAGGAGGGAGAGCTGAGTTCAGGACATTGGCCCACCAAAGACCTCCTGGCCACATGTAATATCAAATGGCAAAAGCTATATCAGAGATCTCCATCTCAACGTGAAGACCCAGCTCCACTCAATGACCAGCAAGCTACAATGCTGGATACCATATGCTAAACAACTAGCAAGACAGGAGCACAACCACACCCATTAGCAGAGAGGCTGCCTAAAATAATAATAAGGCCACAGACACCCAAAAACAACCACCAGATGCAGTCTTGCCCACAAGAAAGACAAGATCCAGCCTCATACACCAGAACACAGGAACCAGTCCTCTCCACCAGGAAGCCTACACAACACACTGAAACAACCTTACTCATTGGAGGCAGACACCAAAAACAATAGGAACTATGAAGCTGCAGCCTGCAAAAAGGAGACCCCAAACACAGTACCTTAAGCAAAATGAGAAGACAGAGAATTGCACAGCAGATGAAGGAGCAAGGTAAAACCCACCAGAACTAACAAATGAGGAGGAAATAGGAGGGTCTACCTGAAAAAGAATATAGAGAAATGATAGTAAACATGATCCAAAATCTTGGAAATAGAATGGAGAAAATATAAGAAACGTTTAACAAGGACCTAAAAGAACTAAAGAGCAAACAAATAATGATGAATAACACAATAAATAAAATTAAAAATACTCTAGAAGGAATCAATAGCAGAATAACTGAGGCAGAAGAACGGATAAGTGACCTGGAAGATAAAATATTGGAAATAACCACTGCAGAGCAGAATTAAAAAAAAAAAAAAAGAATGAAAAGAATTGAGGACAGTCTCAGAGACCTCTGGGACAACATAAAACACACCAACATTCGAATTATAGGGACCCCAGAAGAAGAATAGAAAAAAAGTAAAAGGGACTGAGAAAATATTTGAAGAGTTTATAGTTGAAAACTTCCCTAATATGGGAAAGGAAATAAGTCCAGGAATCACAGAGAGTCCATACAGGATAAATCCAAGGAGAAACATGCCAAGCACATGTTAATCAAACTATCAAAAATTAAATATAAAAAAAATAAAAGCAGCAAGGGAAAAGAAACAAATAACATACAAGGGAATCCCCATAAGGTTAACAGCTGATCTTTTAGCAGAAACTCTGCAGGTCAGAAGGGAGTGGCAGGACATAGTTAAAGTGATGGAAGGGAAAAAAAAACGACAACAAAGATTACTGTACCCAGCAAGGATATCATTCAGATTAAACGGAGAAATTAAAACCTTTACAGACAAGCAAAAGTTAATAGAATACAACAACACCAAACCAGCTTTACAACAAATGCTATAGGAACTTCTCTAGGCAGGAAACACAAGAGAAGGAAAAGACCTACAATAACAAACTCAAAACAATTATGAAAATGGTAATAGGAACATACATATAGATAACTACCTTAAATGTAACTGATTTAATGCTCCAAACAAAAGAGATAGACTGAGTTAATGGATACAAAAACAAGACCTGTAAGTATTCTGTCTACAAGACACCCACATTAGACCTCAGGACACATACAGAATGAAAGTGAGTGGATAGAAAAAGATATTCCATGAAAATGGAAATGAAAAGAAAGCTGGAGTAGAAATTCTCATATCAGAAAAAATAGACTTTAAAATAAAGACTATTATGAAAAACAAAAAAGGACACAACATAATGATCAAGGGATCAATCCAAGAAGAAGATATAACAATTGGAAATATTTATGCACCAAACATAGGAGCACCACAGTATATAAGGCAAATGCCAGCAGCCATAAAAGGGGACATTGATAGTAACACAATCATAGTAGGAGACTTTAACATGCCACTTTCACCAATGGACAGATCATCCAAAATAAAAATAAATAAGGAACAGAAGCTTTAAATAACACATTAAGCAAGATATACTAATTGATATTTATAGAACATTCCACCCAAAAACTACAGAATACACTTTCTTCTCAAGTGCTCATGGAACATTCTCCAGGATACATCATATCTTGGGTCACAAATCAAGCCTTGGTAAATTTAAGAAAATTGAAATGGTATCAAGTATATTTTCTGACCACAACGTTATGAGACTAGATATCAATTACAGGAAAGAAACTGTAAAAAATACAAACACATGGAGGCTAAACAATACACTACTAAATAACTAAGAAATCACTGAACAAATCAAAGAGGAAATCAAAAAATACCTAGAAACAAATGACAATGAAAACACGATGACCCAAAACCTTTGGGATGCAGCAAAAGCAGTTCTAAGAGAGAAATTTATAACAATACAATCCTACCTCAAGAAACAAGAAAAAACTCGAATAGCAGAAGGAAAGAAATCATAAAGATCAGATCAGAAGTAAATGAAAAAGAAATGTAAGAAACAATAACAAAGATGAATAAAACTAAAAGCTGGTTATTTGAGAAGATAAACAAAATTGATAAGCCATTAGCCAGACTCATCAACAAAAAAGGGAGAAGACTCATTCAACAGAATTAGAAATGAAAAAGGTGAAGTAACAACTGACACTGCAGAAATACAAAGGATCATGAGAAATTACTACAAGCAACTATATGCCAAAAACATGTACAACCTGGAAGAAATGGACAAATTCTTAGAAATGCACAACCTGCCGAGACTGAACCAGGAAGAAATAGAAAATATGAACAGACAAATCACACGCACTGAAATTGAAACTGTGATTAAAAATCTTTCAACAAACAAAAGCACAGGACCAGATGGCTTCACAGGCAAATTCTATCAAACATTTAGAAAAAAGCTAACACCTATCCTTTTCAAAGTCTGCCAAAAAATATCAGAGGGAGGAAGACTCCCAAACTCATTCTACAAGGCCACCATCACCCTGCTACCAAAACCAGACAAAGATGTCACAATAAAAGAAAACTACAAGCCAATAACACTGATGAACATAGATGCAAACATCCTCAACAAAATACTAGCAAAAAGAACCCAATAGCACATTAAAAGGATCATACAGCATGATCAAGTGGGTTCTATCCCAGGAATGCAAAGATCTTCAATATACACAAATCAATCAATGTGATACACCATATTAACAAATTGAAGGATAAAAACCATATGATAATCTCAATAGATGCAGAAAAAGCCTTTGACAAAATTCAACACCCATTTATGGTAAAAAATCTCCAGAAAGTAGGCATTGAAGCAACTTACCTCAACATAATAAAGGCTATATATGACAAACCCACAGCCAACATCTTTCTGAATGGTGAAAAACTGAAACCATTTCCACTAAGATCAGGAACAAGACAAGGTTGCCCACTCTCACCACTATAATTCAACACAGTTTTGGAAGTTTTAGCCACAGCAGTCAGAGAAGAAAATGAAATTAAAGGAATCTAATTTAGAAAGAAGAAGTAAAATTGTCACTGTTTGCAGATGACATGATACTACAGATAGAGAATCCTAAAGATGTTACCAGAAAACTACTAGAGGTAAACAATGAATTTGGTAATGTAGCAGGATACAAAATTAATGCACAGAAATCTCTTGCATTCCTATACACTAATGCTGAAAAATCTGAAAGAGAAATTAAGGAAACACTCCCTTTTACCTTTGCAACAAAAAGAATAAAATACCTAGGAATAAACCTACCTAAGGAGACAAAAGATCTGTATTAAGAAAACTATTAGACACTGATGAAAGAAGGATACAAACAGATGGAGAGATATACCATGTTCTTGGATTGGAAGATTTAACATTGTGAAAAAATTTATACTACCCAAAACAATCTACAGATTCAATGCAATCTCTATCAAACTATCAATGGCATTTTTCACAGAAAGATCGAAAAATTTCACAATTTGTATGGAAACATAAAAGACCCTGAAGAACAAAGACAATCTTGAGAAAGAAAAACGGAGCTGGAGGAATCAGGCTCCCTGACTTCAGGCTATACTGCAAAGCTACGGTAATCACGACAGTATGGTACTGGCACAAAAACAGAAATATAGATCAATGGAACAGAATAGAAAACCCAGAGATAAACCCATGCACATATGATCACCTTATTTTTGATAAAGGAGGCAAGAATATACAATGGAGAAAAGACAGCCTCTTCAATAAGTGGTGCTGGGAAAACTGGACAGCTACATGTAAAAGAATTAAGTTAGAACACTCCTTAACACTGTATACAAAAATAAACTCCAAATGGATTAAAGACCTAAATTTAAGGCGAGACACTATCAAACTCTTAGAGGAAAACATAGGCAGACCACTCTATGACATAAATCAAAGCAAGATCCTTTTTGACCCACCTCCTAGAGAAGTGGAAATAAAAACAAAAATAAACAAATGGGACCTAATGAAACTTAAAAGCTTTTGCACAGCAAAAGAAACAATAAACAAGATGAAAAGACAACCCTCAGAATGGGAGAAAATATTTGCAAATGAAGCACCTGACAAAGGATTAATCTCCAAAATATACAAGCAGCTCATGCAGCTCAATATCAAAATACGAACAGCCCAATACAAAAATGGGCAGAAGACCTAAATAGACATTTCTCCAAAGAAATATACAGCTTGCCAACTGACACATGAAAGAATGTGCAACACCACTAATCATTAGAGAAATGCAAATCAAAAGTACAATGAGGTGTCTCCTCACACTTGTCAGAATGGCCATCATTAAAATATCTACAAACAATAAATGCTGGAGAGGGTGTGGAGAAAAATGAACCCTCTTGCACTGTTGGTAAGAATGTAAATTAATACAGGCACTATGGAGAACAGTATGGAGCTTCCTTAAAATACTGAAAATAGAACTACCATATGACACAGAAATCCCACTACTGGGCATATACCCTGAGAAAACCATAATTCAAAAAGAGTCATGTACCACAATGTTCATTGCAGCTCTATTTAAAATAGCCAGGACGTGGAAAGAACCTACGTGTCCATTGACAGAGGAATGGATAAAGAAGATGTGGCCCATATATACAATGGAATATTACTCAGCCATAAAAAGAAATGAAATTGAGTTATTTGTGGTTAGGTGGATGGACCTAGAGTCTGTCATACAGAGTGAAGTAAGTCAGATAGAGAAAAACAAATATATGCTAACACATATATATGGGGTCTAAATAAGAAAAATGGTTCTGGAGAACCTAGGGGCAGGAAAGAAATAAAGATGCAGATGTAGACAATGGACTTGAGAACACGGGGAGGGGGAAGGTTAAGCTGGGGCGAAGTGAGTGAGTGGCATTGACATATATACAGTACCAAATATAAAATAGATAGCTAGTGGGAAGCAGCTGCATAGCACAGGGAGATCAGCTTGGTGCTTTGTGACCACCTAGGGGGGTGGGTAGGGAGGTTGGAAGGCAGACGCAAGAGGGAGGGGATAAGGGAATATATGTATATGTATAGCTGATTCACTTTGTTATACAGCAGAAACTAACACAACAATGTAAAGCAATTATACTCCAATAAAGATGTTAAAAAAATAAAATAAAATAAAATGGATAACCAGCGGGACCTACTTTATAGCACAGGGACTCTGCTCAATATTCTATAACAACCTAAGTGGGAAAAGATTTTGAAAAAGAATAGATACATGTATATGTATAACTGAATCACTTTGCTCTACACCTGAAAGTATCACAACTTTGTTAATCAACTATACTCCAATATAAAATAAAAAATTTAAGAAAATGGACAGAGGAACCAAGTAGACATTTTCCAGACAGTATCAACATGAAAATAGGCTTAACATGACTAACTATCAGGGAAATGCAAATGAAATCACAATGAAATGTCACCAGGCACTTTTTAGAATATCTTCAAAAAGACAACAGGTAAGTGTTTGCACTGATGTGGAGAAAAGAGAGCCCTTGTGCACTGTTGGTGAGAATGTAAAATGGTGCATTTCCTCTGGAAAACATTACAGAAGTTTCTCAAAAAATTATGACTAGAATTACCATACGATCCACAATCCCACTTCTGGATATATATTTAAAGTAAATAAAAACAAGGTCTTGAAGAAATATCTGCAATCTCATGTTTATTGCATCATTATTCAGAGTAGCCAAGATAAGGCAACAACCTAATTGTCAATCAATGTATGAAAGAATAAAGTATATATATGCACAATGGAATATTACACAGTCATGAGAAAAATAAATCCTGCCACTTGTGACAACATGGATGGACCTTGAGTGCATTTTGCTAAGTGTAATATCAGACAGAGAAAGACAAATACTATATGATGTCACTTATGTGTGGAATCTGCAAAAAGCAAACTCATAAAAATAGAGAGTAGTAGAATGGTGTTTGCCAGGGTTTGGGATGTGGGGAAAATACGGAGTTGTTGGTCAAGGTTCAAATTTCCATTTATAAGGTAAATAATATTGATTTATCTCACTATATAAAATCTCATTCTTTCTTTTTTTCCTACTATCATTTTCACTCCCGACCTTTGTAGGTAACTAATTACTTTCCTGAAAACTAAGCAGGTATATTCATATATTCTTCTTTCTTGTTATTTCTTGCCCCAGAAATACTATTTTAGACATTCAGTGGCATCTGTGTTTTTTACACTTAACACATATTTTAAAACTACAGTGTAAGTTCTAGGAAGTGGGATTTATGGATCAAATGGTAAATACATATGCAGTTTTGGTAGATATTGCCTTCACAGGGGTTATGCCATTTCACAATCCCAGCAGCAATAATAAAATGATACTTCTTTTCCCCACAGCTTGGCCAACAGCATATGTTGTCATATCTTTGAATTCTGTCAATCTAATAGTTGAGACACTGTGACTAAGTATAGTTTTAATTTGCATTTCATGTATAAGTGAATTTAAATATAGTTCCATATATATAAGAACTATTTTATATCTTTTTTGAGCATTTTAAAAACTAATTTTGTATCTCTTATTTATTATTACATTGAGTTTTAAATTTTTTTCCCTCAATGTTTTTTGAGATTTTTTAAAAATTAAGGTTACAGGCCCTTTCATTCTGTGGTGTTACATATTGTAAATATTTTTATCCAGTTGGCCATTGCCTTTGATATTGCTAACTGTGTTTTGCAATGGAATTATTATAAAATTTTATCTATCACATTGGTTAATTGTTTTCATTATTGTATCTGAATTTTGAGACATAGTTGGAAAATATTTATGCATATGCAGGTTTTAAAGGAATTCTGTCATTTTTTTTCTAGTATGTTTATATTGCTCATTTCTACACTTAGATCTTAACCATTAAGGTGTTACTGGTGTATTTTAACAAATGATGCAATTTTATCCTAAAGGGCTGACTAATTGTACCGTTATCGTCTATTAATAAGCTTATTTTGACCCCAGCAATTTGGAACACAAACCTTATTATCATACTAAAGTTTCATATTTCTTTAGTGTACATTGGACTTTCTATTTCTGTTCTACTTGATCGTGTATCTACCAGTACTACACTTTTAAAATTTAGATGATCTATGTTTTAATATCTGATTGGGTTAGTTCACCCAATTTTATTAAGTTTATTTCTAATTATTTTATGTTTTGTGGCCATGGTACGTAAGCTCTTCTCTTCCATTATGTCTTTTAACCTTTTATTATTTATGTATGTGATAGTTATTGAGTTTTGTATGTTGATATTACATTTTGCCAAATTAATGAATTGTTTTCTGGGTTCAGATAGTACATGTGAACAATCCAAAGGAATTAGTGATAAAAAAATCATATCACAAATATGTATGTTATTTATTCTTTTAAAAGTTTTATGCCTGCAAATATTGTCTCTCTCCTAATTGCATTTCTTAATTGTATTCCTTTTGAATTGTTTCCTTATTCATTACAATACTGATTTTTGGAAATTGTATATCTCAAATTCTTCCCACCCAGATTCCACTTCCTGCCCCTCTACATGTCCCTGACATCTATCAGTAGGGAAACTCCTTCCCTTTATAGGGAAGTAAGTAAATCTCCTTTATTTTGTCTGTCCATTCATATTTTAATCTGTAGAGAACAAAGACCATGATGGTTATCTTTGTAATTCTTTTCTTTACCACATGGAACAATATTTTCATGAAACAAGCTCTTTAAATGATCTAGACTCATTATTTATAAAAATGTATGTTCAAAAATTATATGTATAATATATGATTTTTTTAAAGGCCAAAATTGCATAGGAAGTTGAAATATTATAGAAAAAAATGGAATGATTCTTATTAACTGTCAACTGGGAAAACAAAATTTGTGTAATGTGATTTTAAAGTCTAATAATTTTTTATACACCTGAAAATACCTATCCAAGAAATGTTCATATTATTTTCTATCCCACTTTAAGAAATGTATAATTTCTTACCAAAGCAAAAGACACATGGTTCCCCGTATGTACCTCAATTTATGAGAAAATGTAACAACTGTTCAACATTAAAATTGGGCCACCACTGTGGTCTTTACACACTATTTCTCTTTTTTTCATAGGCAGTTACATCTTGAAGATATCTATAAATTATTTATTTTAAACTGGTTTTCAGGAAGGAATTGTTGGTGTTCACTTTGTTTTGTTTATTGGATTCTTTTGTGTTTTCCCTGTTGTAACAAAATTTTGATATGAGGAAACTCTCAGAAGAACTGACTATTCTGGATCCAGGAAGGGAAATGTCATGGAGGATGCTCAAGTTCTTGGAAAATAACTAGCCAATTTTGTTCAAGAGGTATATCTATGACTTAAATGAGTTGAAAAGAGTAGGCCTGAAGAATTCCTTTGAATGAATGCCAGGATCACTTTGTTACAGGATTCAACATTAATACAAATAATAATACATTTTAATATCACTATTGTGTGTGTATCTCCCTGAACCATAGCTTTTCCTGTTCAACTGTCCTGTCCATCAAAATCAATGCTAGAGTGAGAACATTCTGTTTAAAAAGATGAGAGATTTTATTTAAAGTTTCTATTTTAATTCTATGAAGAGAATATGTGTTTGTGTGATCAGATCCTTTTTAATTTTTTTGTTGTTGTTGACCTATAAAAATAGGTAGTAGTGGGAAACTAGCAAGGAATCAATAGAGGGATGATTCTTGGAGTAGAAATGCCGTTACCCACCCACCCCACCCACCAAAAGAAAAGAGTAGTTTTTGTTACAGAGTTTAGTTTTGCATTATCTTTAGCTTTTAGCAACACTATAAGATATGGTGTCAGCATTTAGAAAATGCCAAGTATTCTTAGATTGAGAATTAATTTGTGCTTACTGATAACTATTGTCTCATCATACTGGCTTTTGATATTTAAGTTTTAACAGCAAAATGAAAAGAGGAAAAAAAATTCTAGAGTCTCTAAGCCCAAGTGGTTTAGCAAATCAATATAATTGTATAGTTAAATGATGTACAAGGAGTGAGAAAAAAAAGCACTACTAGAATTGTTGAGATAATATTCTTACTAGTGCAGGGGAAATATAATCGTTTTGAAATATTTTTTATGGATCATAAATTCACACATATAGCTTCTTCCTCACCACTAATTCCTTCAACTACCCTTGTCATACTCTTGGAAAATGCATACATAGAGAGAAGCAAAACAAATGATACAGTAAGAACAATGTTGAGAAATAGAAGGGAAAATTTTTTGTGTTTAGCGGTTAGATAGTTGAAAGGTCAGTTATGTAATAGAAAATTCATTTCAAGACTAGAAAGTTTAGTAGCCTGGAAAAAATCCCTGTTGAAATAAATAGCCATATCCTTCAGAACAACAGCCTGTCAAAATAGAAGAGCAATTTACAACTGCACACCATATGAGCTTTGGGAAGAGGCTATGCTCCTTGACAACTTGCAACTGAAAAATGAACCAAAGGAATTCAAACTGGTTTTAGGTCTCCATTTCTTTAAAGACACATGGGGGATTGATACATATTTCTTATTCTGAAACAGAGTTTTGAACACACTGGGAAGACAAATATCCAAATAATAAATTGGCTGGCAATTTAGGGACAGTAGAAATCTATGGACATACCACTTATAGAATTACTATTTGGTTTATATTTAAAACTGTCAGTAAAGCCAAATGATCTTCCTTATTTCCTCTATATTAATCTGTATTCAGACTATTAAAAAGTAACATATACTTCATTCATCCACTTACTGAATTCCTCAGAGCATTTTGGATAAATACAAGTCAAAATCCAAGTAACAGCTTTACATTTAATCTTGTTTATATGCTGCTTTAAACAACTGTTCCTTTTTAGTATTCATAATTGGTTAATAATGGAATATAATGAAACTTAGACTCAACAGTATTCTTAACAGGCTGGTAAAAATTATTTATTTACTGTGAAATAATAAAACCAGAATAAATAGAAACATAGATGTGACTTTTACTTTCTTGAATAAGTTAACAAAACAATCCCAAGTTTATACATTATAGCTATATATTTTTTAAATCAAACATCATTATAGATAAAAATAATAGATAAAAATAATAACGCCTGTTTTCTTTAAAAAGGTTATTTTGAGTTGGGTATATTATTTTTCTCACTGAAAATTAAGACAAAAATATCAAGGAAACTTGCATTTGTTTCTTAATACAGCACACTTTTTTCTTATATTTTCAAATCTATAAAAGATACTAAATGTTAAATATTGGTGCCTCTACCTTCCTTTTGTAATTTAATGGCTTTTCTAAATTATTCACAAAAGACTAGGAATGTGTTTTATATCTAAGTACCCTTACTTTTTAGTTTCTTTTTGAATTCATAATCAATATAATATTAAAGAAATGCAATTACTTAAACTCACCAGTGTTTCTGTTTCCCAGCATATGATGCCTGTCCAGAGTCATCAATGCTCATGATTGATGGGCCAGGCACTTTATTCAAGAGATTCCCAAATTTGGATGGTGAGTCTTCCTTAGGATCATCAAGAGGAAATATAAACAAATGGAAGCCATGTGTTCTAGAGCTTTCATGTCACAATATCAATCTGAATATATTTTCCCAGATAATCCTTTGAGCTCAGGCATTCCTGATTTGGATTGTAGTTTGTGATGGTTAACAAACTACCTATATTTTTAGGATTTTCTGAATATCTTGTTAGATCATTCTCTACATTAATCATTTACTCTAAATTGCTAAAGAAAGTGAAACTGAGAGTGAAATTTTAGTCATACTGTGCACAACTCACCTATTATCCATGAGTATAAAGCATAATGTCACAAATAACACAATTTGAATTATGATAAACTTAAAAGCTAAGAGTTGCTGTTCTTGTTCTACTTCAGTAGATTCATGACTGTTGTCAGCTGCAATATCATAAACATTCCCTGTTCTCCTGTTCTCTCTCTCATGTGTGTGAGGTGAGGACAAACACTCATACTCTTTTAGAGCCACATTTGTTGCAGTGGCAGGAGAGAGGTCACTGGCCTGACTTTTCCACTAAGTAATAATGACAGCAAAACAGAAGGCAACTTTTCTGCATTTGCAGAGTGGAATTAAAGGTCACTGCAGGCACCAGATCTGTGTTTATGATCACCACCTTAAATGAAAGCTTAGAAAATGGGTAAAACAAATACGGGTTCGATCAATTCAATGGATACAGCCGTGCAAAGAGATACTCCACTGATAAGACTGTAGCTTCAAAATACTTCATTTTTTTCTTGTATAATTTAAATATGATGACAAAAATGTTATAAAACTCTTTGGAAAGGCAAAGAATATCACCTCTTAGTCTATGCTTCAAATAAAACTATAATTTCATATCTTCCTATTTTTCCCAGTATCAATTAGAAAAAAACTGCACCTCTGGTGGGCATTTTTAATCATCAGTACAACCTCTTGTTTTTTCAAGGGTTTCTCTGAAAAGTGCTCTATAGTGAAATTTGTTTTCTGTGTTTGTTTTGTTTTTAATTTCCAATATTTCCAATAGATTATTTTCTAATATTTCCAATATTCCTTAGACCTGGAGATGGAGTAAATTTTCTCCTCACTTCTTATTGTTACCTCCATATTCATTCTATTTTTTATATCCTAAACTTCCAGTTCATTCAAAGCTCATGCTTCCTTTAATTTTAGTCTTCCCAGGAATTTGGGGTTATTTCATCCTCATTTCTTGAAAGTTTTATCAGCTGGCTCACTTTTCCTTCTTCACCAATATGGTGATAACATTTCCTTTAACCAACTTCAACTGTTTATCTCTGGATCTTACCTTTAGTACTTTTCCTTTTGGGAAACAATTAATTGCACATCTCTATTTATTCCCCCCTGCCCATGGTTTCAGATGATGCATTAAAAAATGTTCCAACTTTAACACTCTCTGTATTGATACCTCAGAGGCAGTCATGAATAAGATGATGAACAAGAATATTATAACCCCCTGTAATCAATATAAATTTGGTTGCTTGCCTAATGTTGGCACAAAGAGGAAAACTAAAAGTAAATTATAGTCATCTATGTCCAATTATATACGGAATCCTGCTGTCTCTAATAATAAGGGGAAGTTACTGGAATTTTCTAATTTAATTCAAAATTCCTTACAAAGTAAAATTTTAAAGAATTGATGAACTGAGCTCATTTGTATTATTGAGTTAAAACTCTTACTACAATGAGAAAGAATATTTTGTCAGAGTATTCTTCTTCATGCCAGTGATAGATATACCTTTATCTTTTAAACCAGGCTAAAGCACTTTGTTTCTCCTAATATGCTCATTCAATAGAACATTTTGCCTATTTTAATATTGTGAGCAAGAAACATTATTATGAAAACTCATTATAACAATATGCCATAAAAGTAAGAGAAACTAGTCATGAATCATGCCTGCATGATACAAAATGAAATATGCAGAAGGAATAGATACTAGTTTTTAAATCTGAAATTTTACATTGTATTTAATGTATAGTAATTCCAATTTCCATTTGCTAGTTCTAAATGAATACAACTGACCGAGATTTGAATATATATTCACATATATACAACACACATATAACACACACACATATGAACATAAGGAGAGAGGTAGAGATGGATAAAGATAAGAGAAAGAGAAAACAAGAGAGATTCTGAAGTCAGCTCGTTGCTTTGTGACCACCTAGAGGAATGGGATAGGAAGGGTGGGAGGGAGACACAAGAGGGAGGGGATATGGGGATATATGTATATGTATAGCTGATTCACTTTGTTATAAAGCAGAAACTAACACACCATTGTAAAGCAATTATACTCCAATAAAGATGTTAAATAAATAAATAATAAAAGTATACAGTTTAATAAACATTTAATGGTTAAGTATCTTGCTAAGAGGTCACCAAAATGTCAGTATTAGTACACAGAATTGAGCCCCCTTTTTTGTTCTCATCACTGGAGATCTGTACAGTATATCACAGTTGTCAACCTAGACATTTTATTGTTTTGTTGTTTTTTTTATCCTTTGTCTGTGTATAAGTCAGCTAATTGGCCCCAACACAGCTTCAATTCTATCAGTGTGTGACACTCATAACATTCACAGGGAGAAGAATAAGAATCAGATCTACCATTGTATTTGTGCTTGGATTTAATAAGCCTGCTAACCTGACCTTATATCTGGAATAGTAGAGATAAACCCTGAGAATTCCAATGGCCTTCAAGCAAGCAAACAAGCTAGACTGCTGACATTCTTAACAGGACTTCTTTTTTAGAATTGATTTTGGCATCTGCATCACTATCTAAGTATCTTTCTAAGGTTGAGTTGGAGAAAACATTTCTACTGTTTTTACAGTAAAAGAAAAAAGATAAATTTCATAATCATCATATTTCTTTTTCCCTCTCATTAAAAAGAAATCTATAGCCATCAACACCACTATGTCTAAAATAAAATGTGCAAATCTTGCACAATTGCTCATATTCAGAGTAATTTCCATATAAACTAGTACTATGATACAAATACCCCTAAACTTCATTGGGTTCTAGTCTATAAACTTAAAAATATATTGCTCAGATTAATAGGTGTGTTATTTCTGTCCTGACAAAGTACAGCCTAGTTTTACTTCTTTGAATGATGAAGATACCACACTTTTAAGGTAGAATTAAAGCTATGAAACTGATTAAAAAAAACTAAAAATAGCTAGTGGATAGAATGAAATTTCCAGTCACAGATACATGATAATTTTTGGTCTCTCATTAATAATTATTTCATGAAAGTGTAAGAATTTTTTTGCACAGATTATTAAGGAAAAATAAATTTATAATGATTTCCAATTTTACATATATATTTTAGACTTGGTACAGAAAACACTAAAAAATAAATAGGTCCTCACACATAAGGCCTGCATGTGTACATGTACACTGTACATATGTTACTATATCGCCCCTTGTTTCCCGGTAAGCAGGGTTTATGTTCAGGGTGATGAAGTAATAGGTTTGATTTTTATTATCATTATTTTTCAGGTTTTCTATAGAGAGCTATACTTTTTATCTAGCAGTGCATTATGAACATTTCCATTTTTTTAATCATCTCTCGTTATACAACTTGTAATGTTTATTACTTTCCATCTAATACCATAAGTTAAATAGGAATATTTTTGTTTAAAAGATTATAAATGTAAAACAGATCAGTGTAGACTGCTGTTCATGAAATTTTGCTCACATTGATGATTTTTACCTTAAGCATAAATATTCTGTAGTAAAATGGCTATATTAAGAAACATGAGGAAGACAGTTTTTAGGTCTTCATAGTCATTGTCAAATTTATTCTTCTGCTCACACACACATGCATATGCTAAGAGACATGTATAGGCAGACATATAAAGGGAGATTTTTTACATTTACTATTTTACATTTCTACCATCTGTGAAGGATAGCAATGCCTTACTCTTAGCACCAAGAATATTATATTTAAAACAGCCAAAGTATTATGGACCAATTAATAGACCTAAATTTCTGACTCATGATTTAATTAGCCATCCCATTCATCACAATTAAAATTTTTTTTTTAACCTCTATTGGCCTTTTAAATTTCCTTCAGTGTTAACTTACATATTGTTTTCTTAACTTATGTTTTTCTTGGGAAGTTTCTCTATATCTTAGTGATTTGGGGAAATTCTTAATATACTGAAGATGTTTATATAATAGTTGCCACATATACTTAGAGTGAGCATTTTTTTCTTTTTCCCCCACTAGACTCAATTCACCTTTATTCTTGGTTATACAACACCTGTTTTGCCCGTCACCATCTATTCACTTCTATGATGGGGCACGTGGCTCTGGTCTAAACGTATTAGCATGACCATTGCCAGGCCATGATGATAATTTCAGTGTTGAGCATAGGGCATAAGAAGATTCAATTAGACCTTGGGATTTTGTTTGAAGTTTGGGGAAAAAAAAGGTTAACTACCCTTCTTAAAAATGAAACAAGTAGCCAAGTAAGTTGTCAGCACTTCTGACCATGAGTTCAGTGAGGGAAAGGATCAGACAGATGCAGAAAACAGAATGAAGGAAAAGAAACAGTGACCATTTTTACTCCATTTGTTTGCTGATCAAGCCTCATGTGACAATATAAATAAAATGTTTTTTGAATTAAATAACATTGTTCTTGCTTTTCATGATACTATATTAACTTTTGTAATTTAATTATTTTAATGTTTGAATTTTAATTTGATTTGTTAGGAAATTTATGGACCCACATACTTCATGTATTAGTAAGATAACATGGGGAAAATATTTAGCAGGTAAATATCAATAAATATCAGCTGTATATTATTATTATTATTATCTCTATTCAAAAATGTTATTTACTTGCTTTTGGTAACATTTTTATAACTCTCATGTATCTAAATATTAACTTATATTCTTTATATCAAAACTTTAAGTATTTTCATTGAAAACTTTAATTCACTTAAAATTTATTTGGGATATGAGATAAGGGTAAATTATCAGTTCATCAAATAAATCCTGTACATTCTGGAATAAGTTGCCTTTAATACCAAATTTGGAAAGCTACATTAATTGTATTCCCAATATATACACTTTGGATAACTTTTAGACTTTCTTTTACACCCTATTAACCTATATTGTCCTAGTGTCATTATGATCTAATTTTTATAATTTTAAGGTATATCTACACGTCCACAAATCTCTGGATATCTTTGTTAAACAAAGTTTAAATTTTGTTTTTCATTTGTGAATTATGTATGTGCTTGCAATTTTGAATGCTAATGCTCAATTTCATTCTCATTTATTATTTACTGACATTCCTCCCTAATTTTCAATAAATTCAGATATTTAGATTTAGAATTTTAGATTTAGATCTAGATTTATATTCAAAAACATCTTTTTTATTTTTTTTTTGACATTTGTGTAGCTAGTGTTCCATTGTATGTCTATTTCATGATGTGTTTAACTACCCTTTATTGCTGAATATATCACTCATTTGAAGTTCTTTTCAACGATATATAAGCTCAATAAATAATGCCAAGCAACTGTTCAAGTATATCATAAGCTTAAACAATAAAAATTAGATTGCTAGGTCAATGTCTATATATATTTGAAATTTGGATAAGTATACTAATAAGTTCTAAAACCACAACCAATGTTTTGTGTGCCTGTTTCTCTACATCTTTGCCAAGAGAATTTTATTAAACTTTTAAATTTTGGCAATGTTGTTAATAAAAGTGGTATCATTGTAAAATTTCTTTGTGTTTCCTTTAATAAAAATAAGATGGATTATATTTTACTATGTTTAAATATTATTTTCAAGTCTACATCTGTATAATGTGAGTTCAGAGCCATTTTTCTATAGGACTGCTGTTCTTTTCCTATCAATTATCATCAAAAATCTTTATACATCATGAGTTTTATATATTACAGATTTTGATAGAAATTTCAAATGTTTATTTCTAGTTTTCATTTATATTTTACTTTTACTTATGTTTTTAAGATGTGCAGCTATGTCTGCTGTTTTTACAATATAATATTTTAAATTATTTTCTTACATATATGATTTAGAGCATATTTCATATAAAAGTATCATTCAAAAACTTTTTACATTTTTGTGATTTTTATGTTATTATACATGTAAATCTTTGACCCATTTGGAACTTATGCTAGTATATAGTATGAATAAGTTTCCAAATATATAGTTTTTCCAGATGGCTACAAAATTACTCCAACATTATTGAAAATTATCTATTTTCACCAAAAAATTGAGATACCATACCTTCCTACATTAATTTACTTTTCTAGATTTTCTTTATTATTCACTTTGGTCTTTCTATTTATATACTAAAACCATTTTTGATGTTTTATAACTTTTAATACCCAGTAAGACCAGTTATCCCACATTGATTTTCTATTAAGTGTTTTCTCACTGCTTTTACATGTTCTTTTTCACTGAATTGTGTCCAAGCTCTCCATCCCCACTATCACCACAAAAAGAGTTGTTATTTTTATTAGTTGTCGCTAAATATGTTATGCTAACTTCTACTATAAACTCTAACTGCTTGTTCTTTGTATATAACCAAATGTCATAATAATTTGTAGTTCATGTTAACATTGTGAATGGAATTTTACTCTAATTTTTTGTGGTTATTGGTATTAGGTATGAATCAATACTCATTATTTCTAGTTACAGTACTTGTAATTTTAGTGTCACCAATTGTTTTATTTTTCAAAGTTATATGATATGCACCAAATTATACAGCATGAGAATAATGTTTGAAATGACTTGAAATGATTCTTCTTACAATGTTCTGAGCTAAGTGCCTTTCTTGCTGTAATCTTTTGATTAAAAACTCCAATACATTTTCAGTTTATCAGTATGGTCACATTTTTTCTTCTTTTCAGATAATATTGTTATTGTACATTTTTGTAGAAATCATCTGTATTATACTTTTCAGATTTATTTTCATAGGCTATATTGCATTTTGCTGTGGAGTTTCTCTCATGTTTTTTTTAATATCACAGTTATGGTACATATGCAATGAAATTGGCTCAATTTGTATGTTTTAGAAGAACTGTAAATTTATACACACCACTTTTTTAAAGCAGTTCACCAAGAAGTATCTGAAACCATAAACATATTCATATTATTTGAAAAAGTAATACCACTTCTGAGAAGTGATCCCAAAATAATAAACCAATGTAAGTGAAAAGCCTTAGAAGAGGAGATGTTCATTTCCCCATTACATACTACATTGAAAAGTCAGAAACAATATAAATACCCCTGACAGTCACAAAACTTGCAACATGTTTGTTTATCAGATAAATGAGATAGCCTTTACATAGGGATTGAAAACTCTGTAGGGAGATCATCATTCCAGAAAGATGAACTAAACAAAATGCCCTACCCTCAGGAAGTGCCCTATTCATTAGACGGGAGATTCAATTTTGATTATAGCATAGTGTTCGTTTCTTGGATATGTCTTTCTGCTGAGCTGCCATTGGACACCAACCAAAGTGACAACACTAAAATAGTTTCACTAAAAATCCTTTTAGATCCTGTAGTGCAGGTAGCTCTTTTTAGGCATGTTTTCAATGAAATATAACACAAAGATGGAGTCACCCTACATTTAGTATACTTCACCAACAAATTTAACTAAATTTTGGGCTTCCATTACCTTATTTAAAGCTGGAATGGATGGAGATCAGTGAAAAGCTGTTACCAGGATATTCATAAATGGTATCAACAAGACCTGGCAGAGGTGACTTCCTTATTAGTATCTAAGCTGTACCCTGTGGGCACTCCTTCAATCCATTTTACAGGAAAGTTGTAGGACTAAAGTAAAATACAGTATCAAACTAATACTGTAAAAAATATTGGAAGCTGGAGAAACACAGGTTTCAGAGCTTAACTCACCTGGCCAATGTCACAGAGCTGGTCAAAGGTAAAATAATATATGAACCTATCTTCTCTTCAGAGAAGGTAACAGATAACTATTTATACATCACTCTGTAGTTTCTCTTCAGAGAAAGAAGCCCAGTAGTGTTTATGGAGTGGGAGTGGAGAAAGTTAAGAGACTTTATGATCTTGCATCTGAATATTTACACCCTGTTGCAGAGCGGGGAATAATATTAAGGGTCAGACATTCCTTTGTGCTTTCTGATGTTCTTACTAGTAATAAACGTACAACAAATTTATGTTAATGGTTGATTGATTCTTTATGTCATAGAATTTCAAAGTTTTGTCTCCATGGATAGCAAAGGTTGCACTTTCTGTTATAGTCATCTTGTTTCTATATATTTAAGAACTTTTTTCCCATTTCATTTGATGTCTTTGGCAAATTGCAACCAATTTTATGTTGTGATTTTTTTATCTTACACCTATAAGGCTAAGCAATTTCCTTACACAACTTGGTTGTTTGAACTTCTATTTTTTTGGCATATTTATTTTTGTTTCAACTACATGAGCATTCCTTTGTGCAGTCATGTGAATTTCTCCCTCTATGTAAATATTTCTGTCAGACTCCTTCTTAAACAATATTTCATTTATCAATATATTAAGAGATTTGTATCTATCTATATAGAAACATACACATATATGTGTGTGTGTATATTTATGTTTACATATATGTGCTAGTGTGTATATGAGAAATAGATAGCTAATTAGTGGTTGTAATCATATTACATTTAGTAAAAATAGTTTAAATATATTCAAACTGCAGTAAACCTAAAATACAAAATTAAAACTTAGGAAACAATAAGCTTACAAATTCAGAATAATTTTTATCTATGTTATAATAACCGAAATACTTTTAAAATTGAAGCTTTTTGAGGACATTTACATATTGTTTGTATTCAAATACTCTTGTCTTGATATAGTATCTAAATAATAACACTTTTTACACTTGCTATTTATTCTTCAAATTATAGCAGGTGTTGTACATCTCCTCTGTTGTTTTCAGGAAAAATGTATTGTCTGCTCAAATGCATTTTAAACTCTTAAGTATTTAGTTAGTACTGTGTCTTGTACTTTATTTTTATCATATATTCTGCACACACACAGAGTAGGTGTTAAATGAATAGTTATTCATTGTTAAAGTATATAATTAATCAGAAAACTGCATTTACCAACCATGTTGAACTTTAGGATTGTATTATATGTAATACTATCCTATACTTGAGTTAGTTATAACTTCTACCTGTGGGGAAAGTATATTCTTATTATCACGATTCTTTATAGCATCATTATAATAAAGCATATTATTTTGATATGTTAGGGAAATGTAAGATGTGCTGTGAGTATGTTACCTCTAATTCAGCATTGTTTAATGAAAGGTTATAACTAGGCAGAATATCTATTATTTTGCATTATCTAGTACTCTGAACATTTCATCAGTAGAATCTATTATTTGCAAAATAATGAGAATAATCCTCTGGGATATGGATTGGATCATTTTTTCACATTTGCTTTCTTTTTCAACAGCTTTCTAGCTTAGGCTACCTCCATAAATATGTATACTTGTGGTGAAGAATAGGAAATAGTTATGTATTTGAATTCCTCTCAATAATACTTAAACACCACCTCAATTCTAAGTAATAGAATATTTTATCTTTTAAATAATCAGGATAGAATGATTTCTAAAATATTTATTGATGAAAACAGTGTGCAAAGTATCTGAAAACAAAAAAAATGCCAAAGTAATCTGGAAAACTATCTATTGGGAGCATGGAAATAATACAAATAATTCTAATGCAAAGGGAGATTTCTAAAATATGTTCCTAGTGATATAAGGATTGAAAGGCAGGATTCCTAAGCAATCATTTGGAGGAATCAAGTTACGTAGGAATTAAAAATAGGTAATATTGTAAAAGAGGTTAAAGTTTCCAGACAAGGTGTCAAATAGAATGTGCTGCTGTCTGTATTCTCCAAAATCAGCTGTGGAAAAAATATAGAAATTGCAGGGGAGATTGGATGTGAAAAATGACAATTTCTGCAAAACTCCTAGGGAGAATAAAGAGCATCATAAACTCATGGAAGAGAAGGTGGCATTGCCTTGGTAAGAGAATAAACTGGGGGAAAGATTTAAGTTCTACAGTTGTCACCCATTTAAATTATTTGGGAAAGCCTTTGACTGATCTATCACAACAGAAATGACCAGCAACAGCCCAGGCTTCTCAGTTGTGAATTGGGATATTGGGATATTGCTGGGTTGACACAATACCTTGTTTGGGTGAGGAGCTGTAAAAAGAGGTGCAACTGACCCTCAGATGTCAGGCATTCACAACTCTGTTCTGACTTCAAATCCCCCTCAATGGCACATAAAACTATGGAGATTAGAGAGTATGTTTTCCAACTTGAGTTCCCTTGTAAGTCTTTAAGGGTGACTCATTAGTAGAACTGTTGCCTGGTGAAGTGATGTGATCATTAGCGGTTTTATATGCCCTCTTCCTAAACCCATTGAGAAGGACCCAAACTTTCATATGGCCTTTAGCTTTTCCATTACACTTTACCATACAGGAAAGCTGATACTGTCAGACATTCAGCTTGTTTGCCAAAATAACTAAATACCTCACAATTTCAACTGCTATAAAGAAAGATACCAAATAAGTTATAGGTACAACATGAACTAGAATAAATAGAACAGAAAATTTAGAAATTAAAATAACAATAATAAATATCTTTAAACAAGGCAATTAGTAATATGAAGCAGAAAATGGAAGTCATAACAAGAACCATATGGAAGAAAAAGAATGAAGTTTATAAATAAAATAAAGAACACAACAAAGATAATAAATTGCAGAAAAGATTGAGTAAAGAACAAATTAGTGAGCTAGCAGTCCTGACTAGACAAAAAAAATATCTATGAAAGCAAAGATGAAGGACAATGGATAGAAAATATAGAAGTAGAAGATGCTATATGGAGTACAGAAATAGAAGGACAAACATCAGGAAACAGGTAGCTATCTCATAGGGGCCTATGCACACTGTGTATTGCATACCTTGCATGGCTTCAGTTTATACCCACACCCATCATATAACTGTATGTTTATTATAACTATGTCCTTGTAGATAGTGTCTTGCAATAGGGGAATTTTTTTCTAGTTTTCAAAAATGCACCAATTACTTTCCTGTGCTATCCAACAAGGAGTAGAAACACTAAAGTCAATTACTCCCACAGATTACAGTAAGTCCCCTACATATGAATGAGTTCCATTCTGAGAGCACATTCATAAGTTCAATTTGTTCGTAAGTCCAACAAAGTTAGCTTAGGTACCCAACTAACACAATCAGCTATATAGTACTGTACTGTAATAGGTTTATAATACTTTTCACACAAATAATATATGAAAAACAAACAAACAAAAAATAAAGAAAACATTTCTAATCTTACACTACAGTACATTGAAAAACACAGTAGTATAATACAACAGCTGGCATACAGGGACAGACATCGATTGAACAGGCAAGAAGAGTTACTGACTGGAGGAAGGAGAGGAGGAGGGAGATAGTAGGAGGGAGATGGAACGTACATTCACATCTTTGAAAGTTTGCAACTTGAAGGTTTGTATGTAAGGGACTTACAGTACAGCTACAATTTCTGGAGGGAATACAAGGACTCTGGAAAGTAAATAATATCAGACAGATTGGGCAGAAAAATAAAAATGTGAATAACTACCAGTACAGCAGTGAGCTTCCTATTTTGTTTGCTGTATTCTTCTTTTATCTCCAAACTTTGACCTGAAGGTGCCCAAATTGAAGAACTGTATAGCAGGCAAGGACCTCTTTCTGGTCAGAGGACTCAAAAACAGAGCTTCTCTGGAGTGGAGGGTGGGGAGAGAAATCTACTCTTTTTTTAAAATTTTATTTTCTTTCTTCTCTCCTGGGCCTCCTCAAAGACAAGCCTCAGTCACGGAGCTGCACTGCTACCAAAGAAGCAGTATATACACCCACAATCCCAAGAAAGTTCTATCCCACCGGTCAGAGAAACCCAAAAAGGACTGCTACTATTGTAACAGTGTAGCAAAAATCCTTGTCAATTGTTCCTCTGTCTCCTCTCCCATTTCTTTGCCTAGAAGATGGCCCAAATTATACTGAATTGTACAAAAACATAGGGGACAAAAACTCTGAGGTAATACATCATTCTTACCAGAAAACAACAACAACAAAAAATGAAAACAAAACAAAACAAAAACAAGAAAAGTGTCTCCTGGGAGAGTGTGGGGGAAAAATCCTCCAGGAGAGGGCTGAAGAAAGGGATCCTTAATTCTGTGAGTAAACTGACAAAAGTCCTGACTAGGCATATAACCTGTACATGTCAAATAGACACAAGGATGCACAGTAAAAATTTTAAGAACTAAACTACATTGTAAACTGCTGTCCAAGTTTAGACCACTGAGTGGCACAAGGATATGGCAAATCTAGAAACCAAAGCAAAAGCTTTGAAACTATACTGACACTGGAAATATTGGACAAAAAAAGAAAGACAGAACTAACTTGTTCTGAACCTAATTGGTTCCATGGCCTGTTTAAACAAAACAAAAATAAATTCTCCAGAGGATTTTAACAGGAACCAAATTCTCACAACAATTCAAATTATTTGACATGAAAGCAAAGCAAAACAAAAGCAACAGAATCTATGAAAATGTGTCCTATTTTCAAAGGAAAAGGTACTCAACAGGTGTCAAAAATGAGATGACACAGGTGCTAGATTATCAAAGACTTTAAATCAACTACTATAACCATGTCCCATAACTTAAAAATGAAGATTCTTGAAATTATTGGAAAGATAGAAATTCCCAGAAGAGAAATAGTAGCTATAAAAAAGATAAAACTGATATTTGAAAACTGAAAAATAAATACCAGAATTTAAAAAAAACCCAAAAAAACAAAAAAACACTGGATAGGTTCACTAACAGAATGGAGAATGACAGAAGAAAGAGTCAGTGAACTTGAGGATAGATAAATAGGAATCACTCAATCTCAAGAGAATTAAAGATTGACAAAAATTAACAGAGTTTCAGGGTCTCGTGGAACAATATGTAAGTATTTCTGTCACTGGAGTCCCAGAAGAGATAAGAAAGAGTTCCATGGTTAGAAAATATGTGAAGAAATAATGGCTAGAAACTTCTCATTTTTTATCAAAGACATGAACTTATAGAATCAAGAAGTCCAGCAAACTCCAAACAGAATATATTTAAAGAACACCACACATAAGAGACAGATTATAATAAAATTGATGAAAAACAAAGACAGAGGAAAAAAGTCTTGAATACAGCAAGAGAAAATTGATGTTACATAAAGGAGAACAACCCAAATAACTACAGATTTTTCATCAGAAATCATGGAAGTCAAAGGACTGTGCAAAACTATCTTTTAAATTGCTGAAGTAAAGGAATTATCAACCCAGAATTTTATATCCAGTGAAAACATGACAACAAAATTAAGACATTTTTATACAAAGAGAACTAAGAAAATGCATCCCTAGCAGACCTGCTCTAAGAGAAATACTGAAGGGATTTATACAGGTTAAAGAAAATTACCCAGAAGGAAAGTTAGTACTTCAGGAATAAATGAAGAGCAAAAAAAATGGTAATATTTGGAAAAATAGGATAAATTATTATCCTCTTAACTTCATAGTGTATGTATGACTATTGAAAGCAAAAATTATAACATTTTATGAGGTTTTTCAAAATATGTAGATATAAAAGATACAACTACGATACAGGCATACCTTGTTTTACTGCACTTCCGTTGAAGGTTTGTGGCAACCTTGCATTAAGCAAGTCTATTGGAGACATTTTTCCAACAACATTAGCTCACTTTGTGTCTCTGTGTCATATTTTAGTAATTCTTGCAATATTTCAAGCTTTTTCATTATTATTATATTTGTTCTGGTGATCTGTGATCAGTGGCCTTTGATATTACTATTGTAATTATTTTGCCATTTTTTAGCAATAAATTATTTTTAATTAAGATATGTACGTGTTTTAGACATAATACTATTGCACACTTAATAGACTGCAGTATAATGTAAATATAAATTTTTATGAACTGGGAAAACAAAAATTTAGTGTAACTCGCTTTACTGTGGTTGTTTGGAACCAAACCTGACCTATCTCCCAGGCGTGCTTATAAAAGGTAGGGGGAGGGAAAAGAGACCTATGTGAATGATGTCTTGAAATGTCATTTGAAGTTTTACAATACTAACTTTATGTAGTTTGTGAAAGGTTGTGTATGTATGTATTAATGTCCTAGAGAAACTAAAAATATTTTAAACATATATAACACAAATATCAAATGCTAAAAAAAATGAATCTAAAAGAATGCAGGAAACTTGAAACAGACAAACAAAAAACAAAGTCAAATATAAATAATAAAAAATTTAGAATTAAATTCAGCCATATTAATAATTACATTAAACATAATAGTTTAAACATATTATTTTAAAAACATAAATTATCAGATTGGCTAGAAGGACCCCCACTCTATGCTACCAATAAGAAATCTATTTTAAATATAATTGTATTGATAGGTAAATGGCAAAAAGATGGAAAAGAACATACCATGAAAATGTAATTTCAAAGAGCTGAAGTCACTATATTAATATCATAAAAAAGGAGAATTTGAAACAAGGAAAATTAGTGGTGAAAGGAAGTATTTATGATAAAAAGTGTCAGTTCATCAAGAATGTTAACAATCCTAAATAGCTATGTGCCTAACAAAAGAACTTTAATATATATGGATAAATAACTGACAAAAGTGAAATGAAAAATAAAATCAAAACTATACTTGGTCACTTGACTCCCTCTCAATTGAGAGAACAATGAGATAGAAAATCAACAAGACTATATAATACATATTGAATACAGTCAATTTACTTGACCTAATTGCCATTTATAGAACATTTTATCTAGCAATAGCAGAATATGCATTGGTGGATTTTTTGTTTGCCTATTTTTTAAAGAAAGCACTACTGGGGCTAGAGTGGGGCTGAAAACAGATCACCCAAAGAATTTTCTTTAAAAAGTAAAACAGGGTTATAGTTGTAAAATAATTATAACCAATTTCCATTTTTAAAGAAAATTTAAAAATAGACTTAAATCTTAAATGAGAGTAAAAATGGCATCCCTTTACATATAATAGCATCATTTAAGAAAAAAAAAAAAATACAGCACAGAGAAAAAAAATCATCCAAGTAGGAAGAGAAATAATACAATTTATAATTTTTAACAACAAAACTGGATATAAGAAGAGACCAGTGCAAGAGTTTTCTCCGTAATATTCTTGAGTATTGCTGGAAGAAAAAACATCTAAACAGAGATTTGTATGTCTAATGACAATTTTGTGCATAATAAAATATACATAGGCATACAAAGCTCCAGAGTTCAATGTCCAACACTTAGGTTATACAGCTGTCTGAGATATAACATAAACCAGAGCAAGAGATTGGAAGTAGTTGCTATGCTAGTGGATGTCTGTAATTATTAGCTGCACTTCCAAATTACTATATAAAATATGAGCTCAGGCTAGAATTTGCTAGTTTCAAATCCAAAATAAATGAAAGGAAATAGAGTATAGAAACATATGCCTTGAAGAGACGGAAACATTGAATGCTTCTGGACCCGGAACAGCAGGAAATTCGATTTTAAAGAGAGATTTAAATGGCAAAGTCCTTTTAGTATTTCTCAATAAATGACCCATCAGTAAAGATCAAATTAAGGGTTTGCCTTCCCATGCAAGTCAATTGCTTCACATAGCCACCATTAAGTTATGGAATATAAGGAAGAAAATAAATGTCAGTTTTAATAAGTATATCTGGGAAAGAGCTTTAGCTAAAGTTTTTGTATCATAAAACTCACTGTAAGAAAGAGTTCAGAAGTCTATTTAATTTTTGAGGAAATTATACTGATAAAGAAACAACTTACCTGACCTGAAGATCCTTCAAATATTTAAATATTAAAATGTCCAAGCCCCCTAATTGGCCATGGCAGGAGGAGGAGTTAGTCAGCAATGCAGCCCTCAAGGAAGGCAAATTTTTCAATATTCACTTCATATTTGGTCATGAAGGATAATGAACAAGGAAGAATAGCTCAGAAGTTCAAACCAGTAGCCGAGAAGAATAAGGACATTTTCATGGGTGTTCAAGCTGTGAAGTTACCTACGGTTCCATAATTGGTTTAATGTTCTTCTGTTACAATCTTGAAATTTATAATAAATTATTTTCAAACTTGTGCTTTGTAAATGACATCTGATGGTACATCCCTGTGAACAGAGGAGTTATGTACAGTATGTGTTCTGCAGTGTCTTGCATATTAGTATTTGAAATGCCCCATGAGCACAGAATTCCAGTGGATTCAAGATTTTGAATACTTTTTTTGTATTGTATTTTTATTTAAAAAATTTTCTTTTGTACTATTTTATTGATTTCTGTAAAATTTAATTAAATTAGATAAATCCAATAAAAAGCATAATGAAGTTATAATGAAGTTAAACAACTAAAATAATTTTGTATGACCATGTTAGGAAATCATCACAATGAACGTTGTTGGTAAGCAAAACTCAAGTGGAAAGGAAAGAAAAAAGTACATAGTCATATGAGAAATTCCCTTTCTAAAAGTGAATTTTCAATGTCATAGGTAACTGTCTGCTGTTTAAAGAAAAATGGAGAGCACTCTTTATTTGTTTATTGGCTACCTGGATCATATAAAAGAACTTCTAAATAAATTACAAAATCTTTTCTAATGTAAGTTACAAATTTGTGTGTTTTATACATTTTATAAATATGTGTGTACACATAGGTAAACGTGTGAATGTGAATAAATATATAAATGTTCATAGATGTATATGTGAATGCATACATATTAAGAAGGTACTGAGAGTAGAGATGCGTATCAACATTAGTACTAAATTATAGTATATATCATAGGATTCTTCTTCTAATAGCTGCTTTGTACATCATAATTAAAAATGCTAGTATCAGTGAACAATTTCTCAAGAGATGGATATTTTAATTTGTCTCATTTCTGACTATTGAATGCAGCACTTAAATAAATATTGTTGTATCTGTGCACTTGTGGAATTGTCGATGCCAATAAATTTCATTACTGGATTTGGATATAATGTTTATTTCAATAGCTACTATTAAATTACCTTTTTAAGGGTCTTGATTAATTTAAATTTCCATGACTACTATAAAAGTTTATATCCATATCTCCACAGATATGTTAAATTTGTTAATATTCAATTGTCTTCTTTTACCCCAATTCTAATTGGTATAAAATGGTATCTCACTGTACCTTTGTTTTAGGTATCATCCATTACGAGTATATAAGAACATATTAGTGACTTAAAAGTTCTCTCCTGTGAATTGCATATTTATGTACTTTTTTTCTGGATTCCTGGCCTTCGTTTATTAATAGGTGAGAGCGTTTTTAAAAATTATATTTTATATTTTAAATTTCTATTTGTAAATATATTAAAAATATTTCCTATATGTTTGATACTCTAATAATTAATTTATATTTTATCATAAAGTTCCTTAATTACATTCTTATAACATTTTTTATTCTCATGTTTCCACTGCTACTTAAAAGAAGTTATGCTTCTAATTTTAAAATAATTTTATTGAATAATCCCTGATTGAAAAAAAGGAATAAAAGCTCTAGTATATTCTATTATAAACACACTGGTTGTGTACATAAACCAACATATCTGAAGTTTTTTGAGTGACAAACTGTTTATGTTTGTATACATTTTTAAAAGGATGAAAACTTTTCTCTTTTAAAGCTGTATCAATATTTATTAACAATTTTTTTGTGTGTTTCTAGATTTTGGTACTGTACAAAATAGTACAATAAATGTCAGAGCTTATAAGTTACAATTTTTAATATAATTACTTCCTTGGTGTATGGATTTATAAAAGGAAAATTTTGGTGCAAACATTGATGGTTATGATACATTAATCAACTACCCCTCCAGAAATTTTGTGAAATGTATGTTCTGCCAACAAAAGAAAAATGCTTGTTTCCTGACACTTGTGAACATAACAAGTATCCTTTTTATCATTAAACATTGAATGTCTAAAAATGTAATTAACTCCCTAATTTGGATATTATTTGTTTCAAGAATAAAAGGATACTTGAATATTTATTTGAGAAGCTATTAAAGGCTCTATATCATTTCAAATTCTTTAGTAATTTTTTGGTCTATTAAGTGTCTCTATTCTTGCGCTAATTTTGGAAATATACCTATAAGTCTAGTAAGGCATACTTTTCATCTAGCTTTTCATTGTTCACGTATTTCATAATTTGATTTATCACTTTCATCTATGATATTTTTATAGTTATATCCCATTTTTAATTTATTGTTTGATTTTAATCATTATTTTACAGTAGTATTTCTGAATAATATACTGCTTATCTTTGTAGGATTGAAACGTTACATAAATGGAAACACAGTATGTATTCTGTAACTATGGATTTGCTTAATATTATGTTAACACATTACTTTATGTTGATGAATGGAGCTGTTGTTCACTCTTTTTTACTACTATATATTTCTTTTGAATATATCACACTTTGCTTTCTCATTCTCATGGTGACAAATATTTGTGTTATGCACTGGTTTTGCTATTACTAAAAAATGCTGTCATGAGCATCTTTCTGTTTGACTAATTAGAATGTATATCTAAAAATGGGATTTCTGCACTGTTTTATGTATATAACTTCAATTTTATTTGTGTAATGAAAATTATTTTCAAGTCTGGAAAAAAAAAAGAAAAATTCCTATTCTGCAAGCATATGTATAAGGCCTGTGGCTACATATCTTTGAAAACATATATATATATTTTTATTCTGTTGTCCTGAGTATATCTAAAATAGTGTTGCAAATTAATTTTAGTGTACTTTCCCTGATAGCTATTGAATGTCAGCATCTTTTGACATTAGTCATTTGTGTTTATTTCTTCCTGAAATGCCAGTTCAAGAGTTGTGCTAATTTTCTATTATCTTATTTTTCATTTTATTATTGACTTATAAATCTCTCCATATGTCTTTATAAATTTCATGTTTTGCCAATATTTTTCCCAGTTTTTAAATGATGTCTTAAGATTTTTATAATGCATATACATGAAATTTTGTAAATGTAGTTAAATTTAGCTCTTATATAACTGATTTTAGTGCATTGTTTTTAAATTCCATCCCAACCTAGAGTTACAAGACATTCTCATTTATTTTTTGGAACATTTAAAATTTTGCTTTTCATATTTAAGTCTTTAATCCACAGACATGGTTTTGTAAATCTATTACATGAGCTAGATGTCCTATTGATTATTTTCCATATTCAGAACAAGTGTTCCCAGCAACATTTGTTTAATATTTTATCTCTTCTCCATTGACCAGTAACAATTCTTGACATAACTAAGGCACAATTCTCTATGGATTTCTCATATTTTACACACCTTCTGAGTAGAAGTACTGACAGTCTTTGTCCTGACTATTTTATCAATAATTTATTATAGCAAATAGAAGATAGCCATAGTGTGTCCCTCTGAGGAAGAGGGAAGTTTTGTTCTTGTTGCTCTTGTTGTTACTGTTTATAATATTAATGATAATGGCTCCCTTCCCTGGGGCAGTGGTTGGATATTTTGGCTGGCATTCCTCTTTAAAGCTTAAGTTTCTTCAGCTGTGACACAATCCACTGAGTGTGCAGCATCCAATATGGGCTCTTCCATGTCACCCTGGTAAGATTTGGGGGACAAGGGGAACAGACGTGAACACTAAGCTCATACTGCCTCTATGCCATGAGTAATAAAGCATTTTGACTTTGGCCCAGGAGTCTCATGTCTTCTGCTAGTAAATATAAAAACTGTGGCAAGCTAAATTATTAGTCTGCCCATAAGGTAAAATTGTCAGACCTCTCATAGTTCTTGACACTAAGTACTCATCAAAAACAGGTGAGAATTATAAAACAACAAAGTTCTGTTACCCCTTTCAAGACAAAAAAAAAAAAAAAAAGCCAGAAAACAAAACAAGAAATTAGCAGGATTCCTATACATCTTGAAACAAAATGTAATCGAGTACAACATCTTAATCTCTGATTGGATAAGTCATTAAAATTACACACTACTACAAGTTCACAATACCATCTGATTGGGTTATTAATGCTACCTATCCAGTTCTCAACATTTTGAAATAGTGGCTTTATTAGTTAAAATATGCTCACCCTACCCTATATAGTATTATACCTTCAAATTTACAACCAACAAATTATACACATGCTTTACATTCTATATTATCTCATATTTTCCTTCTCAGAACATATGCTTTTTTCAGTTTGTATATTAAACAGCAGATACTGAAACCCAATAAACTGCACGTGCAAAACCAAAAGTGGTTGGAGAAGAGTCTACAAGAAGAATAAGATGTACATAAAGACAAAAAAAGAGGTTTAAAAACGTAGGCATGAGGGACTTCCCTGGCGGTCCAGTGGTTAAGACTCCATGCTTCCACTGCAGGGGAACGAGTTCGATCCCTGGTCAGGGAACTAAGATCCCACAAGCTGCGTGGCACAGCCAAAAAAAAAGTTGGCATGAGAAAGCACAGAAATTCAAATGAATTGTAAAGATTAAATATAAAAACTACTAATAAAAATGACCAGCATATTATGGTAGTAGCTATAATTTTGTAGAAGAACATACTTTGCCTTGTAAATGTTAAAATAAAAACTAGTTTCCTCTACCCTCACGCTATTTCCATTGCCAAATGTGTGTTTTTTTCCCCCAACACCAACCAATCTCCCACTCTCCAGGCACCAGCTGGGTGTCCTATAATTCAGTCATGACACTAACTACTGGAATTAGCACAGAACGCACAGGTTAAGAACTCAGTCCTACAAGACCATCCCCCCACTTCTGATACCAGTCCCAAGTCCCAGGCTATTGCTTGTACTTCTGCCCAACCACGTATAAATTGGGGCTCCGAATAGTCCCCTCAGCAGGTTCAACATCTGCTGTAACAACTCAAAGAACTGAGGTAAACATTTACTTACGTTTACCAGTATATTATAAAGGATATGATAAAGGATACAGATAAATAGCCAGATGAAGAGGTGCATAAGGCAAGGTCTGGAAGGGTCCTTGTGGAGTTGGGGGGCACCACCCTCAACTGTGCACCAACCTGGAAGCTCTGCAACCTTGTAGTTCAGGGATCTTTATGGAGGCTTTATCACGTAGACATGATTGATTATTAACTCAATTTCTGGCCCCTCTCTCCTCTCTGGAAAATGGGGTTGAGGCTGAAAGTTCCAAGCTTTAATCATGGCTTGGTCTTTCTTGTGACCTGTTCCCATTCTGAAGCTATCCAGGAGCTCACCAACAGTTGTCTCATTAAAACAAAAGATGTTCCTATCATCCAGGAAATTGCAAGATTTTTAGAATCTCTGTGTCTGGAATTGGGGGCAAAGATAAAATACATATCATATTTTCATATATTTCATATATATACACACTCAAGATAAGAAAATATATCTTATTTAATAATTAAAATAATATGACTTTAAGGAGCATTTTACCTATATTACAATATTTAATTCCCATATCACTCGTTTGGAAAGTACTTTTTTTATTCTTACTTTTACAAATGAGAAAACTAAAGCATAAAGGCTTTAAGCTTCATGACCATATCTAGAAAGTGCCTGAGCCAGAATTCCAATCCAAGCGGTTTACTCTAGAGTTTCCCATTTTATCCATTATACATTACCTCTACATTTATGTGGTGATATCTGCAATAGTTTGGATACAAATAATTCTGTAATATCTTATATGTATCATGTTAATTCTTTAGACAAGTGGCTTTTCACTATATCATTATATAGTGATGTTTGAGTTTACCCAATCAAACAAAAAAGAATAATAATTTTTAAAAGTTTGCCAGAAGTATTAATAATTTCCTGAAAGTACTATAAAACTTGACTAAAGAAATTGTTTTCATCTATGTGCTATGTTTATTACTTTACAAAGGAAGAGCACTTCTGAGAACGTCAGAGAATGCTAATTTAATTTGGATATACCACAAAGATATAAATGAGTTTGTAGACTGAAACAAATTTATGTCTGGGAGACTCATTAAAAGTAATTTGTTATTTTTTCCTCTTAATGAATTGTATTAATAGCAATAATTATATATCCTACAGTGTTACCATCAATGACAGTTCATTTTTTTTCTATAAAGTAATATAAGATAAAGGAGCAGATTAAAATGTTCATATTGATGCATAATGTGTTCTTTAATATATTAATGTTCATATGCATAAAAATAGAAAGGTTTACATGGTATCACGTAAAGAGTAAAAATGTTAAAATAAGGTGTATTTTTCTACCCACTGTCTTAATCTTCCGAATTTCTAATGAAATCATCAAGACATAAAATAAGTAAAATTTTTTATAAGCAAAATAGATTAAATCCATCCACAGATCTGACATTTAAAAAATTACTCCCTGATAAAAACAGGCAAAACCAGCTTGAAAAATTAGCCAGCCAAAAATGTGTGAAGTAGAACAGAGTACATAAGAATGACCACATCTGTGGTCTCCAGTATCATGCTAGATGACAGGGCTCAACAGACTTATCAAAGAAAACTCTCAATCCTGCTGGAATCTCTGCCTAGTGAGAAAAAACTAGTCCATTCAGGACATGAATCTCATTGAAATGCTTAGTCTAGTCTAGTCTTTCATATGCTCATATGACTGTACAAGGCACAATGGGAATATTTTCATGAGTTTTTGGTAATGCAGGTAACGGGGCTATTAATCCCACCTGGCAGAATGAATTTATCTACCTTGGCTACATCAGTGTGCAGCACCTTCCTTGCTGTTCACCAGCCATTGCCTCATCTGAGGGCTAGACAAATCAAACACACTCATGATGGCAGAGAAGAAGAAGAACTGGGTCTTTGTTGACATTGCTGGGTGTTAACAAAGAAAGTTTTAGTTAAAAACTAACCTTTCTAAATTTGGTGATATCCTGCCTCTAAATATCTTATACATAATTATTAATATATATATTGTTCAATGTAAATTGTTTTGGGGTTTCCTGTTATTTGAAATCAGAACATCTGACTATACATACTGGTCTGTTGTGCTTGCTTCTCTAGAAGGTTTTCTGATGACCTGACCACATTGACAATATTATTTCTGGGATGTAGCAGGTTTATATCTAACAAACACCTGAATTTTATAAACTATGGCCTAATAATTAAATCTGTACCTTAATGACATTTTAATGTTTATTCTCAATACAGCAAAATTTGCAGTACTGAGATATTCTCCATTATTTTTGTACCTCCTTTGCACAGATATTTATTAAATACCCACTTTGTGACAGGAGCAAAACAAGCTCTATTAGTGTTTTTCATGTTAGACATTGCAATATCAAGTAAAATTTGCACTTGCAGTTTAGACTAATCATGAAAAAGCTCCACGTTGCCTGGATAAAATCCTGATCCTTGCCATTTGGTGGTCAGAGATAAATTTATTACGGTTATTTTTGTTGTCATATATTTTTTCTCTAAGCAATCTATCAATCCCCCAAATATGGGGTCTCCAGCTTGTGTTTTTCTGCAATCTGACACCTATAGGTGAGACAGAAATAACTCCAGCATCCTATACTTGTTTCCGACTTTATACACATTCTTTGAAAGCATTCTCAAATTTGTGTCATGCCTCTAAAGAAAAGTATAGTACATCCTCGGACTCTGAAATTAGCCTGATTCTTTTACCAGGGACATCTCCAGTATCATGTTGGTTGGCTACTTCAGAGGGTCAGAGTCACTGATTCTTAGTCTCATACTGTAAGGAAAATTGAACATGTAGTTAGATGATGCGACCAACCTATATCCTTTAGCTTGACCCTGATAATTTCACAGCTGAACAGATTTCATCAAACTATATGCACTTGATTTTGTTTGTTTATAACAAGAATAACATAAATATGACATTGAATATCTTTGTAGGACAGATTTTTTTCAGGCAAAATTATGTGCTTCTTCTCCATTTTTGCCTGTTACAGCAAAGCATCTAAGTGCCCTATGAACAGTATCAATAAGGGAAACCAGTGGATTTGTCAGTATCTGAAATGCTGACACAGGAGGAGCCAAGAGCATAGACATATTGAGAAAGTCTTTAAATACATGAGGAAAACAGACACGAAATGGAGCCACACATGTTGTCTTTAAAAAAAAAAAAAAAAAAAAAGTGAGACTCTAGAGGGAATGCTTAGAACTATTAAGTGTTCCAGATATTCATTCTAAAGTTGATATCTGTTGGTTCCTTACCAAAAACTCACTCCTAAGAACTCTCACTAAAGCTTCCAGATTTTCTTTTGTGTAATAGCATCCCCATTTCACTCTCTAAAGTTCTATGGGAGTGATTCATCACAATCTCCATGAAGGACTCCTATTCTCCTAGCCATATAATTCAGTTCTGAGATGATCATGAGACCCAATCTTGGCCATGTGGCATTCAGAACATTTTGCCAAGGCAGTGAGGGAAGAAGCTTTGTCTAGCTCCTTGAGAAGTAACGGAATACTGGGAGAGTTGGAATAGTATGAGGATGGGAGTTTAGGAACTGTTACGTATACTTTTACTCATCAGATAATCTGTCCTAATGGTGAAAGTGAGTCACAGAGGGGAAGAAATGCCAAAAACATCACAGAATACACATAAATCAAACCAAAGTTTTCCCTTGGTAGGTGGAGAGAAGGAGCAGAGAATCCCTGGGGGAGGGAACAGCATGAAGAAAGGTGTGGAATTAAGAAATAGCAGAGTCAAGGATCCGGGAGCAGTCCTGCCTAGCTGTAGGGGGCAGGGGTGTGTGGAAGGATCCGGAGAGGGAGGAGAGGCCAGGTTGCCAAGCAGCCTCCCACCTGAGGAGTCTGAGCCTCGCGTTCAGGGGGCTGCGATGTCCCTTACCGTAGTCACGTGCCACACGGGGCTGCCTAGTACAGTACTTGAAGTGCAAGGGCCTCTGAGATATGCTGCAGGTGTAAAGAACACACAGGATTTGGATTAGTATCTTATTACTAATTTTTAAAATATTGGTTACATGTTGATATGATTAATTTTGATATTTTGGGTTACCTAAATTGAAGAAAACAAAACAAAAGTTCTGAAGATGTGTGAATGTTGAAATTAACATTCAAATGAATCCAGTTCTTCTAGGCTTTTCAGCTCTATGATCCAATGTATGCATATATATAAAGATATATGTTTATTTATACATATTTAATATAGTCATAGTTAACTATTAAACTCTTAAATTATTCAAAGACCAGTTCAAAATTGAGACTACCAGTAAGCCTTAGAAGTGAATCAATATTGAATTCAGATTTCTAGTCACGTAATACATGAATAAATAACATTATAATGTCCTTTATTCTAAAGTACATATATATAGCATATATATTTTTAAATTTAATTTATAATTTCATTTTTTCTTTATGTTTATTAACAGTCAAATTTTCAAGAAGGCAATTTTACAGAGCATTTAATATGTCTCAAACATTGTTTTAAATATTTACACATATTAAATTATATAACCTTTATAACATCATTATGAAGTAGATTTTTTTTATTATCTTGATATTATAGGAAAACATATCCAAGATACTGGGCATCATCATCCATGAACTTAACATTTATTTATTATATAAATAATAGTTTGAATGTGAAAAGAGGTTGTAGGAGCAAAGTATAAAACCACTGTATTACAGGTCAAGATCCATTTAAGATTTTACCCATTAGTTTAGAATAGCTTTGTTTTTATTTTTTCTCTCACTATTTTGGACCTGTAGTGCAAGAATTAAGCATGGATTTCCCTATTCTACTCGCCATATGCATTCAATATTCCCATTACCCCCAACACAGACACTCACTCTAATACATTAGGCATAGACATACATATATGCATGCATAGGCATACACAATGATACATATATGTCTACATAGACACATAGACCTATATGTATCCTTTAAAGCATAATGCATTTTTTCTTGCATGTATGTATTGTATACATGCATAAATAGTATGGAGCAATGATAATACAATAATATTCTATTTTTCTTCTTGTTTTTACTCAACTTCATGTTTTAAGATGCATCCATATGCTTTGAGTGCCTCTTGTTTATACACTGCTTTTTACTACCTATTATGGCATCATATATATTACACATGTCCTACTTGTATGTTATTTTTTTTAGTGATCAATCACAAGGATGGTTCCAATAATCTGCTTCCACATACAATTCTCTAGTAAATACCTTGAAAATATATACTAAAAGACAAGAGTGTCATTTTTCTTGAGTATATATACAGGTGCCTCTTTTAATTGCTTATTAATAAGCTTAGCTCTCTTTGTATTAGTTCTCTATTTTTTTTTTTATTTTGTTGATATGAACTTGCATATTGTAAATATGAAAATTGTTTTTCAGGTGTTAATTTTGCAAATACCTCAGTTTCTCTCTTGTCTCAGTTTATTTTTCAGTTGTATCTTTGATTGAACAAAAATACTAAATTAGACAGTACTGAAACCAGAATTTTAATTTTTTTCTTTATTATGTGTGCTTGCAAATGCTTTATTAAAATCTCTTATCAAACCTAAGGGTATAAATATATTTTCCTTGGTTTACTCTATTACTTTTACAGTTTTACTGTTCCCATATATATAGTGTATATAGTGATAAGTTATGCTCTTCTCCAGGAGTCAGTTTTTCCAACATCATCTCTTAAACAATCCACACTATGTCCAAATTTTGTAATACTTTTATCACAAAACAGATTCATTCATATGTGTTTTATTTCTGTTTTAAAATTTCTATCCTGTTCAATAAGCTAATTTGTTTACTGTGATGCTTATACTACATTGTTTTATTAACATGGCTTCTTTAAGATATGCCATCTTTTAGGTAGAAAAAGTCTTCCCAATTCTTTTTAAAAAATAATTGAACTATTATTGGATAGATGCTCTTACGTGTGTATTTAGAATCTGTGTGTTGAGTATTTACTAAATAAATAATTTGTCAGGAATTATAATTGAAATTGCACTGAAGTTATGGTAATTTGGGTAATGATATTTGGTGACCTGGTCTTATTCTCAATCTTAAGAAAATATGGAATTAACAGATACAAACTACAATATATAAGCTAGATAAGCAATAAGAATTTATTGTATAGCACAGGGAATTATATCCATTATCTTGTAATAACCTATAATGGAATATATTCTGCAAAAATTCTGATCATTATGCTGTATACCTGAAACTAACACAATATTGTAAATCAACTATACTTCAAATAAAAAAGACATCATCTAACATTTTCTAGTAAAGATAGATTTTACACAAAGTTTTATAGTATTTATAATCTTAAGATAGCTACCTTCTGCTCACTGCATAAATTGGATAACATTCTTCAAGTACTATTATGTATCTGTTTAAAATAAATGAATGGGAGCACATCTTGAAGTTAGTGTCTTAATGGGGCAGAATAAATTTGGAGTACCCCCATGGAGCCTCATTCCTACAGCTTTTTATGATTTGGCCTGGAAGTTCCCTGCAAACCCAAATTGCAGAGCTTGTTCTTATTTGATCTGAGTCAGAATTAGAGTGAAAAGTTTTCATCCCAGGACACTTGTTAAAAACCATCAGCCACAATTGTTTATACCACAATTGTTTGAGCCAATGATAACAACTGGGGCAAATGGGAAGACAACCAAAAAACTTAAAAAATTGGAAAATGGGATGTCCATAGGAGGTTTTGAAAAACTCTGACATATTCCTGAGAATCTGGAAGGTAATGTGTGAGGCAGTCCATATGCCCAGGAAGATCTGAGAAGGCCCTAAAATCTCTCCTTTGGTTGAGCTTGAAACTTCAAAGTGAAGAAAAAGGCACATCTTTAGCACTAAAGATGTGCCTAAAAAACACGCAAGGATCCTCAGCAACACCTGGGAGACTTATTGGATTAAGGCATTTAAGTAAAATGTGTGCACTTATTAGCCGACCACTAAGATAATCAAAGAAAGAGTTCAGTGGTAACACATGATCCAGAATTTACAGATTAGTTCAGGAAATTTACACACACACACACACACACACACACAAACAAGAACAAAAATCTTATTTCCACAGTTGCCACATTATATAATTTTAAGCACTTTTCTTTTTTATAGCTACTTTATTTATTTATTTTATTTTATTTTTGGCTGTGTTGGGTCTTCGGTTCATGCGAGGGCTTTCTCTAGTTGAGGCAAGTGGGGGCCACTCTTCATCGCGGTGCGGGGACCGCTCTTCATCGCGGTGCGCGGGCCTTTCACTATCGCGGCCCCTCCCGTCGCGGGGCACAGGCTCCAGACGCGCAGGCTCAGTAGCTGTGGCTCACGGGCCCAGCTGCTCCGTGGCATGTGGGATCTTCCCAGACCAGGGCTCGAACCCGTGTCCCCTGCATTAGCAGGCAGATTCTCAACCACTGCGCCACCAGGGAAGCCCTATATAATTTTAAGTATTCAGTTTTCAATAAAAATTATGAGATATGCAAAGGATCACAAAAGTATGGTACAGACATAGGGGAAAAATAGAGTAAAGAAACTGTCCGTGAGAAGACCTAGACATTGGATTTACTTGACAAAGACTTTATATCAGCTCTTATAAATATCTTCCAGGAACTAAAGTAAAGCATGCCTCATGAACTAAAGGAAAACATGAGAGTTATGTCTTGACAAATGTAGAAATATTTACATGTGTTTAGAGGTGGCATACTAGTGGATACAGAAATTACAAAGGATTTCATGAACACACACACAAACTCTTAGAAGTAATAAATTAGTTCAGCAAGATTGTAAGACACAAAATCAATATAAAATATCAGTTGTACTACTCTATAGTAGCAATGAACAAATTCCACTTATTTATGCTCTTGCATATAAAAGAATAAAGTGTTTAAGAATAAATTAAGCAAAATAAGTGCAGGACTTGTACACTGAAAACTATAAAACATCTTTGAAAGAAATTAAGGATGACCTACATAAGTGGAGAGGCATCCCATAATCATAAATTGAAAGACAATATTGTTGAGATGTAAATAGTCCCCAGATAAATTGACAGATTTGATGCATTCCCTACTGAAATTTTACCTGGACTTTTCACAGAAGTTGTTAGGCAAATAATTAAATTCATTGGAAATTCAAGGATTCCAGAATAGCCACAATAATTAAAAGTAAAAACAAAGTTGGAAGACTCACATTTCCCAATTTCAAAACTTACTACAAATTACATTATTCAAGACAGGGTGGCACTCTCAAAAGGATGGAGATAGAGTTAACATACTCCGTCTCTTGATAAACAGTGTTGGAGTAATTGTAACCCATGAAAATATAGTATAGAATCACATATATTGAACAAAATACAAAAGACTTAAAGGAAGATATTAATTCTGAAAATGATTTATTCCATGATCTGAAAAAATGTTTGAGAAATAGTTTTGAATTATCAGAAGTTGTTGATTAAGTGATATGGGGAACAATTTGAAAAGCTTTCCCAGCATTCACAGGACAAAATGATAATTAACAGATAAAACATGCAAGTGGAGGCTGTAAATTGGTGATTTAAAAAGGCAGATTACTGGTGATTACTGATAGAACAAAACAAATAGGGCAGAAGTTGGAACGAAAATTATAGGGTATATATGTTATCTAGACAAAAAAAGAAATACATTGCATGTGTAATAAAATGTTCACTGTGGGTCATGCAATATCATTCTTACATCTACATGTAAACACAGAAAGGGGAGAAAACTCATTCCATAAAATGTATAAAAACAAAGTCAAAAATAAAGGTTAACTTCATGCTAACAATAGAAAATTAACTCATGTTTCCCATATATTCTACTGAAACTCAAAACAATGGAAGAAAAATATAAAGTCACAGCATCCTCAGTAATTTAATGTTGAAAATAAAAGCTTATGACCAGATGCTCCTTTTTAAGATAAAAGCCACACAGAATAAATAGGGCTCAAGAAAAATCTGAACCTGTTTATTCTCCTTAGAGAAATTTTGTAAAGATCTATTTCAACCAATTGATAGAAAAAGCAATGTTAATACTCATAAATTGATAGTCATAAATTGAAAGATTAATAAAAATGTATAACAATGAACAAGGCTTAGTGATAATTCAGAGACAGTTTAAATAACTGTTAATTTCACTAGCACTGTAACAACAAATTATAATTAATAAGATAATATCTGTAGTATATTGGACCCCTAAAACTGAAAATGATTGTAATTACTATTTATGTATTCCTTTCTCATATACTGGTACCAAGCACACATGCACCTGTTTTTGTTACCTATCCTTCTCCTGCCTGGTAGAAATTTCTATCAAAATGTCTCACTTAACCTTCCCAGAATCAGGCACATTGAGGTTGTTTTAAACATGTCTTCAAATTCTCTAAGTCTCCTCTCACAAAATATGAGTCTTTGGAATATTGATTTGCTTATTGACTCACTGCTAATGAATAGAATGTGTCTGAAATTACATTGCATAATTTCTGACTCTAAGAAAAAGGCAGTACAACTTCTACCTGCTCTCTCTTTCTGGAGTTTCTGAGCTGACATGTAAAAATTCTGGCTACCCTACAGCTTTCATACTGAGGTCAGGTGAGGAGACCATACAGAGTAAGAGATAGGTACCTGAGGAGTTTTGTCTATACTGTTCCTTAGCTGTTCAACTCTATCTAGCATCAACCTTCAGACATATGAGAGAAAGAGAGAGACTTCAGATAATTTCAGACTTCTGCCCCTGCAGACACCAGTGAAGCAGACAATGCTTCCCCACAATGCCCTTCAGAATCCGTGAGCAAAATTAATGGTCATTTTTCACAACTAAGTTTTTGGGTAATTTGTTAAGAAGCAGTCACTACAACACACACAGACCAACTTTTCAATTAGAATAATTCTTCCATTTAGATTAAAATTTGTTTAAGGATGCTCATATGGTTTAAGCTAAGCCAGTCAGAATTGGAATTCCTTGCTTGTCTAGTTAATTGATTAATTTGGTTTGGCTTGATTTATTCTTTTTTCAGAGTGGTAGAAAGAGAGGTAGGCGGAATTAGTGACATGGAAGTTGGGAAGGAGAATAGCTCTGCCTGTGAAGTGATGAAAAATAAGTTCTTTGTTAAACTGGAGCTCTATAGGTAACATTTATAACGATGAAGAAGAGGATGTCTCAGAAAGAAATCAGAAACAAGAGATGCAGAAAATGACACAGGTTGCTGGTGACATATTTGAACGCTGGGATCAATTCTCACCTGAAATAAGCACAGGTATGTAGTCTTCTGGATATGTGAACCAATGAATATTCTTTTGTGGCTTAATCTAATTTGAATCAGTGTCACTTTAACCAAAAGATTAATGAATAATGCAGCAGTACAATGTGTTTTATTGTCCTCTTACAAATCTGATGCCCATAGATTTCTTCCAAGCAGCAGTCCATTTTTATCAGTGTTGTTGTAATTCTCCAAAGAAACATGATGCCCTCTGAGGGCTTGCCTTCATCAAGAAAAAAATCAGTTTAATTTCTTTGGTTGGAAATTATTTTAGTGAATAAAATTTTTGGAACACCTTTTTTTCAAGGAAGCTGCTTTTTAAAATTTGGATCAGCTACAATTGTGAGCTATTACAAGTCAGAAATCACAACCTGAAAATGTCAAAAGTTTGAGCAACTGACAGTGGAATTCTGATATGCCAAAAGTAATTGAAAAGAGATATTTGACAATACCTCATTTACATATTCATAAAGGAAGGCAAGTAGGAGTGCAGATATACCTTCCCATGTATTGGTATTACACTATATGTCAAATCCTAATAATATGTCTGATATTGTACAAAATTTCAGATTCATCTAGAAGCTATTTTTAAGACATTGAAAAATTAATTCTAGTAAGTTTACTGGAGGAACAAATACAAAATGTTTTTTGTCTATAAAATAGTAAATCTGAATGAGAATTAATATATGTTTTATTAATTTTTAATGGAGTATAGTTGCTTTACAATGTTGTGTTAGTTTCTGCTATACAGCAAAGTGAATCAGCTATACATATACATGTAGTCCCTCTTTTTTGGATTTCCTTCCCATTTAGGTCACCACAGAGCAATGAGTAGAGTTCCCTGTGCTACACAGTATGTTCTCATTAGTCATCTATTTTATATATAGTAGTGTATATATGTCAATCCCAATCTCCCAATTCATCTCCCCGTCCCTCCCCCATATCCATATGTCCATTCTCTACATCTGTCTCTCTATTTCTGCTTTGTAAATAAGCTCATCGGTATCATTTTTCTAGATTCCACATATAAACAATATTATAGGATATTTGTTTTTCTCTTCCTGACTTACTTCACTCTGTATGACAGTCTCTAGGTCCATCCACATCTTTGCAAATTGCACAATTTCATTCCTTTTTATGGCTAAGTAATATTCCATTGTATATATATACCACATCTTTATCCATTCTTCTGTTGATGGATATTTAGGTTATTCCATGTCCTGGCTATTGTAAATAGTGCTGCAATGAACATAGTGGTGCATGTGTCTTTTTGAATTATGGTTTTCTCCAGGTATATGCCAGGAGTGGGATTGCTGAGTTATATGGTATTTCGTTTTTAGTTTTTTAAGGAAAGTCCATACTGTTCTCCATAATGGCTGTATTAATTTACATTCCCACTAACAGTGTAAGAGGGATCCCTTTTCTCCACACCCTCTCTAGCATTTATTGTTTGTGGATATTTTGATGATGGCCATTCTGACTGGTGTGATGTGATACTTCACTGTAGTTTTGATTTGCATTTCTCTAATAATTAGTGATGCTGAGCATCTTTCCATGTGCTTTTTGGCCATCTGTATGTCTTCTTAGACGAAATGTCTATTTAGGTTTTCTGCCCATTTTTGGATTGGGTTGTTTGTTTTTTTAATATTAAGCTGCATGACCTGTTTGTATATTTTACCTTTTACCCTGATTAACCCTTTGTCAGTTGCTTTCTTTGCAAATATTTTCTCCCATTCTGAGGGTTGTCCTTTCATCTTGTTTATGGTTTCCTTTGCTGTGAAAAAGCTTTGAAGTTTCATTAGGTCCCATTTGTTTATTTTTGTTTTTATTTCCATTACTCTAGGAGGTGGATCAAAAAAGATCTTGCTGTGATTTATGTCAAAGGGTGTTCTTCCTATGTTTTCCTCTAAGAGTTTTACAGTGTCCGGTCTTATATTTAGGTCTCTAATCCATTTTGAGTTTATTTTTGTTTATGGTGTTAGGGAGTGTTCTAATTTCATTCTTTTACATGTAGCTGTGCAGATTTCCCATCACCACTTAATGAAGAAACTGTCTTTTCTCCATTGTATATCCTTGCCTCCTTTGTCATAGGTTAGGTGACCATAGGTGAGTGGGTTTATCTCTGGGCTTTCTATCCTGTTCCATTGATCTATATTTCTGTTTTTGTGCCAGTACCATACTGTCTTGATGACTGTAACTTTGTAGTATAGTCTGAAGTCCGGGAGCCTGATTCCTCCAGCCACATTTTTCTTTCTCAAGATTGCTTTGGCTATACAGGGTCTTTTGTGTTTCCATACAAATTGTAAAATTTTTGGTTCTAATTCTGCAAAAAATGCCCTTGGTAATTTGATATGGATTGCATTGAATCTGTAGATTGCTTTGGGTAATATAGTCATTTTCACAATACTGATTCTTCTAATCCAAGAACATGATATATCTCTCCATCTGTTTCTGTCATCTTTGATTTCTTTTATCAGTATCTTATAGTTTTCTGAATACAGGTCTTCTGCCTCCTTAGGTAGGTTCATTCCTATGTATTTTATTTTTTGTTGCAGTGGTGAATGGGATTGTTTCCTTAATTTCTCTTTCTGATCTTTCATTGTTAGTGTATAGGAATGTAAGAGATTTCTGTGCATTAATTTTGTATCCTGCAACTTTAGCAAATTCATTGATTAGCTTTAGTAATTTTCTGGTGGCTTCTGTAGGATTTTCTATGTAGAGTATCATGTCATCTGCAAACAATGACAGTTTTACTTCTTCTTTTCCAATTTGGATTCCTTTTATTTCTTTTTTTTCTCTAATTGCCATGGCTAGGACTTCCATAACTATGTGGAAAAAAAGTGGTGACAATGGACATCCTTGTCTTTTTCCTGATCTTACTGGAAATGCTTTTAGTTTTTCACCATTGAGAATGATGTTAGCTGTGGGTTTGTCATATAAGGCTTTGATTATGTTAAGTTCCTTCTATTTCCACTTTCTGGGGAGATTTTATCATAAATGGGTGTTGAATTTTGTCGAAAGCTTTTCTGCATCTATTGAGACGATCATATGTTTTTTTATTTTTCAGTTTGTTAATGTGGTGTGTTACACTGATTGATTTGCATATATTGAAGAATCCTTGCATCCATGGTATAAATCCCACTTGATCATGGTGTATGATGCTTTTAATGTATTGTTGGTTTCGGTTTGCTGGTATTTTATTGAGTATTTTTGTGTCTATATTCATCAGTGATATTGGCCTGTAATTTTTCTTTTTTTGTGTGTGACATCTTTGTCTGGTTTTGGTATCAGGGTGATGGTGGACTCATAGAATAAGCTTGGGTGTGTTCCTTCTTCTGCAATTTTTTTGAAGAGTTTCAGAAGGATAGGTGTTAATTCTCTAAATGTTTGAGAGAATTCACATGTGAAGCCATCTGGTCTTAGACTTTTTTTGTTGGAAGTTTTTTCATCAGTGTTTCAATTTCAGTACGTGTGGTTACCTGTTCACGTTTTCTATTCTTTCCTGGTTCAGTCTTGAAAGGTTGTATGTTTCTAAGAGTTTGTCTATTTCTTCTAGGTTGTCCATTTTATTGTCATATATTTTTTTTTAATATTACTTATGATCCTTTGTATTTCTGTGGTGTCAGTTGTAACTTCTCCTTTTTCATTTCTAATTTTATTGATTTGAGACCTCTCCCTTTTTTTCTTGGTGAGTCTGGCTAAAGGCTTATCAAATTAGTTTATCTTCTCAGAGAACCAGGTTTTAGTTTCGTCGGTCTTTGCTATCCTTTTCTTTGTCTCTATTTTATTTATTTACGTTCTGATCTTTATGAGTTCTTTCCTTCTACTAACTTTGGTTTTTGTTTGTTCCTATTTATATAGTTGCTTTAGGTATAAGGTTTGGTTGTTTATTTGAGTTTTTCTCTTGTTTCCTGAGGTAAGGTTGTATTGCCATATACTTCCCCTTAGAACTGTTTTTGCTATTTCCCAAAGGTTTTTGTTGTCATTTGTTTCTAGGTATTTTCGATTTCCTCTTCTATTTCTTCAGCAATCCACTGGTTGTTTAGTAACAGATTGTTTAGCATCCATGTGTTTCGGTTTTTTACAGTTTTTTTTTTTTTCTCCTGTAAGTGATTTCTAATTCCATAGTGTTCTGGTCGAAAAAGATGTTTGATATGATTTCATTTTTTAAAAAATGTACCAAAGCTTGATTAGTGGCCCAAGATATGATCCATCCTGAAGAATATTCCATGTGCACTTGAGAAGAAAATATATTCGGCTGCTTTTGGATGGAATGTTCTATAAATATCAATTTACTCCATCTGGTCTAATGTGTCATTTAAGGCTTGTGTTTCTTTACTGATTTTCTGTCTGGATGATCTGTACATTGATGAGAGTGGGGTATTAAAATCTCCCATTATTATTTTGTTATTGTCGATTTCTCCTTTTACGGCTGTTAGCATTTGCCTTATATATTGAGATGCTTCTATGTTGGGTGCATATATATTTACAATTTTTATATCTTCTTCTTGTATTGATCCTTTGATCTTTATGTAGTGTCCTTCTTTGTCCCTTTTAACAATCTTTATTTTAAAGTCCATTTTGTCTGATATGAGTATTGCTACTCCAGCCTTCTTTTGATTTCCATTTGCATGGAATATCTTTCTCTACCCCCTCACTTTCAGTCTGTATGTGTCCCTAGGTCTGAAGTGGGTCTCTTGTAGACAGCATACATATGGCTCTTGTTTTTTATTCATTCAGCAAGTCTATGTCTTTTGGTTAAAGGATTTAATCAATTTACATTTAAGGTAAGTATCAATATGAATGTTTTTATTTACATTTTGCTAATTGTTTTGGATTTGTTTTGGAAGGTCCTTTTTTTCCCTTCCTCTTCTATTCTCTTGTGATTTGATGTCTTATCTTTAATGATGTGTTTAGTTCGCTTTTTCTTTTTTATGTTTATATGTATTGTAGATTTTTGTTTTGTGGCTCCCATGAGGTTTTTATATCACAGTCTATATATGTACAAGATTGCTTTAAATTGCTGATCTCTTAATTTCAAATGCATTCTCAATATCCCAAATTTGTACTCTGCTCTTTTCATGATAGCTGATTTTGATATCATAATTGTGTGTAGATGATTTCCTACTTTTATATTTGCCTTTACCACTGAGATTATCTATTCAATTTTCTTGATTCTTATTGTGGCCTCTTCTTTCCCACCTAGAGAAGTTCATTTAGGATTTGTTGTAGTGCTGGTTTGGTGGTGCTGAATTCTCTTAGCTTTTTCTTGTCTGTAAAATTTTTGATTTCTTTGCCGAATATTAATGAGACCCCAGCTGGGTAGAGTATTCTTGGTTGTAGATCTTTTCCTTTCATCACTAAATATATCCTGCCACTCCCGTCTGGCCTGAAGAGTTGCTGCTGAGAAATCAGGTGAAAACCTTATTGGGGTGCCCTTGTATGTTATTTAGTGTTTTTCCCTTGTTGTTTTTAATATTTTTTCTTTGTGTTTAACTTTTGTCTGTTTGATTAATATATGTCTCGGTGTGTTCCTCCTTGGGTCTATCTTATATGGGACTCTCTTCACTTCTTGAACTTGAATGTGTTTCCTTTCTCATGTTAAGTAAGTTTTCAGCTATAAGCTCTTCAAATATTTTCTCAGATCCTTTCTTTTTCTCTTCTTCTTCTGGGACCCCTGTAATGTGAATGTTGGTGCATCTAATGCTGTCCCAGAGGTCTCAGAGACTGTCCTCATTTTTTTTCATTCTGTTTTTCTTTTTTGTTTCTGTGGCAGTGTTTTCCAACATTCTGTCTTCCAACACACTTATTTGTTCTTCTGTCTCATTTATTCTACTATTGACAATCTCTAGTGTATTTTTCATTCCATTTATTGTATTGTTCATCTCTGTTTGTTCTTTAAATCTTCTAGCTCTTTGTTAAACATCTCTGGTAACTTCTCGGTCTGTGCCGCCACTCTTTTTCCAAGATCTTGAATCTTCTTTACTATCATTACTCTAAATTCTTTTTCATATAGGCTTCCTATCTCCTCTTCATTTCATTGTTCTTGTGGGTTTTTATCTTGTTCCTTTGTCTGAAACATATTTCTCTGCTGTCTCACTTTTGTCTAACTTTCTGTGTTTGTGGACTCCTTTCAGCTAGCTGGAGAATCATAGCTCCTCTTGTTTCTGGTATCTGCTCTCTGGTGGGTGAGGTTGGTCCTGAGTTTTGTGGAGGCTTCCTGGTGGGAGGGACTGGTGCCTGCCCACTGTTGGGTGGAGCTGGGTATCTTCCTTTTGGTGGCAGGGCTGTATTTATAGGTGACTGTGAGCTCAGTATGGCTTTATGCACACCGCTGATGGGTGGGTCTGTGTTCCTATCCTGCTGGTTGTTTTGCCTGAGGCATTCCAGCACTGGAGCCTGTTAGCTGTTGGGTAGGGCCAGGACTTGATGCCAAAATGGCGACCTCTGGGAGGGCTCACACCAATCAATATTCTCTGGGGCCTCTGCTATCAGTGTCCTTACACCCCCCCCCCCTTCAAGTGAGCCACAGTCACCTCCCACCTTCCCAGGAGACCCTCCAAGACTCATAGGTAGGTCCAGCCCTGGATCCTATGGAGGTACTGCATTGTGCTTGTCCCAGTGTACATGAAACCTTATTGTGCCTTCCAAGAGTGGAGTCTCTTTTTCCCCCAGTCCTGTGGAGCTGCTGCAATCAATCCCCACTGGTCTTCAAAGCCATATGCTCAGGAGATTCTTCCTCCTAATGCCAGACCCTCAGGCTGGGGAGCTTGACATGGCGCTTAGGACTCTCACTCTTGTGGGAGAACTTCTGCAATATAATTATTTTCCAGTGTGTGTGTTGCCCACCCAATGGGTATGGAATTTGATTATGTTGCAAAAGCGCCCCTCCTGCCACCTCATTGTGTCTTCCTCTTTGTCTTTGAATGTAAAACATCTTTCTTGGTATGTTCAGTGTATTTTATTGACTGTTCAGCAGTTTGTTGTGATTTTGTGTTTTTGCAAGAGATGTCCTTATACTCTGCCCTCTTTTCCTGGGATCAAGGGGCTGATTTTAGTTTGGATACTTGCTGCCTCTTTCCTCAATGTGTTCTGGCCATTATCCCCTTGATGTGGGGTGTGCAGTTACAGTGGTCCTTGATCGTTCCTGAGACAGTGAGGGCAGGGCCTGGTGCCTGTTTGCAGATTTCTTAAGGGTGGGTGCTATCCGCATGTTCCAGGGACAGTGGGGGCGGGGCCAGGCACCTGCTCAAAGATTTTCTATTTGCGGGCGATTTCTGCACCCTCATGGGACTGCAGGGGCAGGGGCTGGTGCTTGCTTGTGGGTCTCATAGTTACAGCCAGTGCCCACTTCTGGGGCCCAAGATGGTGGCAGTGACTCCCACCTGCCCCTGGATCTCCTGTAGGCAGTGTCCTGTTGCCTGGGAGCACTCACAGGAAAAGAACTTTGGGTGGTGGTCCTGCCCTTCTCTTCATACACCTCCCAATCATGGCACCTTGCCTCTTTGGCAGGCCCAGTCTTCTTCCTAGTACACCCTCAGTCGCCACAGCCCAGCCTCTCCAGGCTGTTTATATGAGCAAGTTCTCTTTGCAAATTGATTTGAAAAATTATGACTTGTGCACTACTCTACATATATGCTATAGGCCAAATGTTTTAGTAAAAAAGTGCAACTTTTGAAAATTACCATAAAGGAAAATTTGAAGGACAAAAAAACAAAACTTCACAAAGATTATTATAGGTAATACCATCATTGTTTATATGTGTGAAAATTGGAAAACAAAAAACAAAACTACTTCCCAATTTCTCCAACAACAAACAAAGTAGTCTTGGCTATTTTGATTAGGATGTGTGAATTTCAAACAATATTGAAGTAAAATATCAGGAAACGTTTTGGTATAATTGGCTTTAGAAAAATTAAAACTACAATACCAAAGTCGGGAGCCCATAACAACTATGTAGTCTTGAAGTCAGAATCTAAAGTGTACTATATGAATTAAAGCCCTTTTTCTAAGAAATTATTATAATTCTCAGCATATCAGTATTTCACTCACTTTTCTATATTGAATGATAATTGACACTAGTTCTATAATTGTCTAGCTTCAAAAAAGTTCTTGCAGTTTAACTGCTTTAGGGGCTGTTATTGTCTCCCTCTCAAAACTGCATAAACATTAGTTTGCCTGTGGATAGCTGAACATGTAGCCAACTGAAGAAAAATAATTCAGACTCTTTGTGATAAATATACTTTTTGAGATTCTTGGTTTTCATGTTCACATTGACTCTCCAAGAGATTGCTATATTCAGCAAAAGTGCAGAAAATCATTGTGTTTATTAATTCCTAAACAAGGGTATTATATGATATAATTATATTACATTTATCTTGAGTTTGGCTTATAAGAATTTATTTTAATATTGATGTTCCTGATATGATTTAGGAGGGACACAGGCAAATCTTTTTGCCCTAATATAAAATGCCACCAAGATAGAGTAATTCCTTTGATCTTAAAATTTTTTTCAAAATATTCTCCCATTGAAATAGAAATATTACAGGCATATTTTCTATAGGGTTAAGGGTGGAGGCTTAAAAAACACAGGAATTTCTTGCCGAGTGATAGATTATGTAAATAAATTTAAATTAATATTATGAAATATTATGCTGCTACTTACCAGAATGAGGTAGAAATGTAACTGTTGATTAAAAAGATCCATGTTGGGACTTCCCTGGTGGTCCAGTGATAAAGAATCCACTTCACAATGCAGGGGACGTGAGTTTGATCCCTGGTCAGGGAACTAAGATCCCACATACCGTGGGACAACTAAGCCCACAGGCCACAACTACTGAGCTTGTGCACCTCAATTAGACAGCCCACATGCTGCAAATGACAGAGCCCACATGCCCTGGAGCCTGCATACCACAACTAGAGAGAGAACCCACGTGCCACTAGAGAGAAGTCCATGCACCGCAATGAAGAGCCCATTTGTAACAACTAAAGACTTGACACAGCCAAAACTAAATAAACTAAATAAATAAATAAATAAATAATAAATCTCTAAAAAAAAAAAATCCACATTATGCATTTTATACTAGGAAAAATCAAATGGCAAAATAAATTATATTAGGTGCTCAGATCTTCATAAAGTAGAAGTATGTGTATGTGTGTTTGTGTTTATTTCAAAATGCAAAAACAAGAATATGGAAAAATACAAACAAATGTTAAAAGTTTATTAAAAGAAAACAAACATGGATTTGTTTGGGCTATCTGTGTATTATTCAAAATGTAAAAATGACATTAATTAAATGACTGAAGAAAAATTTATTGGGGGAGCTTCAAGATGGCAGATGAGTAAGATGTGGAGATCACCTTCCTCCCCACAAATACATCAAAAATACATCTACACATGGAACAACTCCTACAGAACACCTACTGAATTCTTGTAGACCTCAGACTTCCAAAATGGCAAGAAAATCGCCATGTACCTGGGTAGAGCAAAATAAAAGAGAAAAAAAAAAAAGAGACAAAGGAATCAGGATGGGACCTGTGCCTGTGGGAGGGAGCTGTGAAGTAGGAAAAGTTTCCACACACTAGGAAGCCCCCCTCACTGATGGAGACAGAAGGGAGCTTCAGAACCTCAGAGGAGAGGACACCAGCAGAGGTGCGGAGGGAAAGTGGAGAGAATCCCGCACAGAGGATCTGTGCTGACCAGCACTCCCCAGCCTGAGATGCTTGTAGGCTTGCCTACTGGGGCTGGTGGGGACTGGGTGCTGAGGCTTGGGCTTCAGAGATTAGACCCTAGGGAGAGGACTGGGTTTGGCTGCGTGAAGACAGCCTGAGGGGGCTAGTATGTCACAGCTAGCTGGGAGGGAGTCCAGGAAAAAGCCTGGGGCTGCCATAGAAGCAAGAGTCCACTGTTGTGTAGTGCACGAGGAGAGGGGTAGACCCTCCATAGGAGCTTCTAGATCTTTGTGCTTACAGACAGCAGGGCACCACCTACATGCGCTCCAGAGGCAGCTACGAGCCATGGCTGTTATCTCAGACCCTAGAGGCAGGCAACGGCTGCTGCCACTGCTACCAAGTGTCCTGGTGCTAGCACAGGTCACTGCCCACACCTTCCCCAGAGCCTGTGCAGCCCACCACTGCTGAGTGTCCCACGATCCAGGGCCAACTTCCCCAGGAGAATGAACGGCACTCCTCAAGCTGTAGCAACTTCCTTCTGGCCCCTGCTGCTGAAGGCACACCCCGCACATCCCAACTGTGGTGGCCATATCTCTCCCTCTCCCTGGCCTGCATGAGCAAGTGAGCCCTAATCAGCCGCTGCTTTTGCCCCCTCTTGCCTGGGTGGGGAAGAGATGCCTGAGGGTGGCCAACAGGTAGAGGCAGGGCAAAACAAAAGCTGAACTCCATGGGTGGTGTGACAAAAGAAGAGAAAGGGAAACCTCTCCATGCAGCCACAGGAGCAGCAGATTAAACCCTTGTAAGTGGCTTGGTAAACTTTGAATCTGTGAAATATATGAATAGACAACGAGTGTTCCCACAATAAAGGCTGTGGACTTTGGAGGCAAATACACGTGGGAATAAGGCTAGGTCAGAGTCCAAGCTGGCCCAATATTGCACACAGCGGGTCCAGAGACCTACTAGAAATACTGGAGGACTTCCTGAGTAAGCAGGAATTGGCTGTGGCTCACTGTTGGGGACAGGACACTGCCAGCTGAGGCCACAGAAAAATATTACTATTATTACTACTATATATCCTTTTTCATTTTTTTCCTGTTTTGTTCTATTGTTGTTCATTTTTTATTATTCTTTTAATTTTTTGTATTTACTTTTCCTTTTCTTTTTTATACTTTTAATTTTAATATACTTTTTAATATTTTCTTCCTATTTCTACTGTACTTTTTTGTTACATTGTGTTTTTTCCTTTTTTTCCCTTGGTTTTGCTTGTGTTTATCCTCTTTTAATTTATATTTTCTATTTTTCTACTTTTACTTTACCTCTTTTTTGTTTTATATTTTTTCTTTTTATTTTCATCTTTTTTTTTTTTTAACTTATATTTTGGATCACTTTTGTGTCTTTGTTTTCTACAAAAACCTTTAGCCTTTTTTTAGTTTGCTTTCTGCGTTTGATTTGTTTTGGATTTTTTGTCTTTATTAGTATAGTTTTTATTGTTTTTTTGGTTTTTGTGTTTGTTTATTGATGTGGTTGCTCTCTTCATTTTTTTCCCCCTCAATTGTGTTTTCTTTTTGTGAGTTTGTGTGTGTGTGTGTTTCTTTGTGTGTTTTTGTCTGTTTAGTTTTGTTTTTACCATTTGTCTTGGGGTTTTGTTTGTTCATTTTAAAAAAAATTTTTTTCTCTTTTCTTCCAAGCTGTGTGGCTTGCAGGCTCTTTGTGCTCTGGCCAGGGGTTAGGCCTGAGCCTCCGAGGTGGGAGAGCCAAGTCCAGGACATTGCACCACCAGAGAACTCCCAGCCCCATGGAATATTAATGAGTAAAAGCTGTCCCAGAGGTCTCTATCTCAACACTAAGACCTGGTTCCACCCAAAGGCCAGCAAGCTCCAGTGCTGGACACCTCATGCCAAACAACTAGCAAGACAGGAAGACAACCCCACCCATTACAACCAGGCTGCTTGAAGTCATACTAAGCTCACAGACACCCCAAAACACACCACTGGATGTGGCCCATGACCAGAACGCAGGCAACAGTCCCCCCCACCAGGAAGCCTACACAAGCCACTGGACCAACCTCACTAACTGGGGGCAGACACCAGACATAAGAGGAACTATGACCCTGCAGCCTATGGAAAGGAGACCCCAAATGCAGTAAGTTAAACAAAATGAGAAGACAGAGAAATATGCAGCAGACGAAGGAGTAAGTTAAAAACCCACAAGACCAAATAAATGAAGAGGAAATAGGCAGTCTATGTGAAAAAAATTCAGAGTAATGATACTAAAGTTGATCTAAAATCTCGGAAGTAGAATGGAGAAAATAAAATAAACATTTAACAAGGACCTAGAAGAAGTAAAGAGCAAACAAACAGTGATGAACAACACAATAACTGAAATAAAAAATATTCTAGAAGGAATCAATAGCAGAATAACTGAGGCAGGAAAACGGATAAGTGAGCTGGAAGATAGAATTGTGGAAATAACTGCCACAGAGCAGAATAAAGAGAAGAGAATGAAAAGAACTGAGAACAGTCTCAGAAACCTCTGGAACAACCTTCAATGCACAACATACGAATTATATGAGTCCCAGAAGAAGAACAGAAAGAGAAAGGGTCTGAGAAAATATTTGAAGAGATTATAGTCAAAAACTTGCTTAAGATGAGAAAGAAAATAGTCAATTAAATCCAAGAAGCATAGACAGTCCCATACAGGATAAACCCAAGGAGAAACACACTGAGACACATATTAATCAAACTATCACTAATTAAATACAAAGAAAAAATATTAAAAGCAGCAAGGGAAAAGCAACAAAAAACATACAAGGGAAGCCCCATAAGGTTGACAGCTAATTTCTCAGCAGAAACTCTGAAAGCCAGAAGAGAGTGGCAGGACATATTTAAAGTGATGAAAGGGAAAATCCTACAACAAATATTACACTACCCAGCAAGGATATCATTCAGAATTGACTGAGAAATCAAAACTTTACAGACAAGCAAAAGCTAATAGAATTCAGCACCATCAAACCATCTCTACAACAAATCCTAAAGGAAATTTTCTAGGTAGGAATCACAAGAGAAAAAAAGGACCTACAAAAACAAACCCAAAACAATTAAGAAAATGGTAATAGGAATATAAATATCAATAATTACCTTAAATGTAAATGGAGTAAATGTTCCAAGCAAAAGACACAGGCTTGCTGAATGGATACAAAAACAAGACCCATATATATGCTGTCTACAGGAAACCCACTTCAGACCTAGGGACACATAGAGACTGAAAGTGAGGGGATGGAAAAAGATATCCCATGCAAATGGAAATCAAAAGAAAGCTGGAGTAGCAATACTCATAACAGATAAAATAGAATTTAAAATAAAGAACGTTACAAGGGACAAGGAAGGAAACAACATAATGATCAAGGGATCAATCCAAGAAGAAGATATAACAATTATAAATATATATGCATCCAACATAGAAACACCTCAATACATAAGGCAACTGCTAACAGCTATAAAAGAGGAAATCGACAGTAACACAGTAATAGTGGGGGACTTAAAACACCTCACTTACACCAATGGACAGATCATCCAGACATAAAATTAATAACGAAACACAAGGTTTAAGTGACAAAATAGACCAGATAGATTTAATTGACCTTTATAGGACATTACATCTGAAAACAGCAGATTACACTTTCTTCTCAAGTGCACATGCAACATTCTCCAGGATAGATCATATCTTGGGCCACAAATTAAGCCTTGGTAAATTTAAGACAATTGAAATCATATCAACCATCTTTTCTGACCACCACACTATGAGATTAGAAATAAATTACAGGAAAAAAAACTGTATAAAACACAAACACATGGAGGCTAAACAATACACTACTAAATAACCAAGAGATCACTGAAGAAACCAAAGAGGAAATCAAAAAATGCCTAGAGACAAATGACAATGATAACACGATTACCCAAAACCTATGGGGTGCAGCAAAAGCAGTTTTAAGAGGGAAGTTTATAGCAATACAATCATACCTCAAGAAACAAGAAAAATCTCAAATAAACAATTTAACCTTACACCTAAATGAACTAGAGAAAGAAGAAAAAAAAAAAATCCCAAAGTTAGTAGAAGGAAAGAGATCATAAAGATCAGAGGAGAAATAAAGGACATAGAAATAAATAAAATGATAGCAAAGATCAATAAAACTAAAAGCTGGTTCTTTGAGAAGATAAACAAAATTGATAAACCTTTAGCCAGACTCATCACAAAAGAGGGAGAGGACTCAAATCAATAAAAGTAGAAATGAAAAAGAAGTTACACGGAACACTGCAGAAATACAAAGCATCATAAGAGAGCACTACAAGCAACAATATGCCAATAAAATGAAAAACCTCGAAGAAATGGACAAATTCAGTCTTAGTCTTCCAAGACTGAACCACGAAGAAATAGAAAATATAAACAAACCAATCACAAGTAATGAAATTGAAACTGCAATTAAAACTCTTACAACAAACACAAGTCCTGGACCAGATGGCTTCACAGGTGAATTCCATCAAGCATTTAGAGAAGAGCTAACACCCATCCTACTCAAACTCTTTCAAAAAGTTGCAGAGGAATGAACACTCCCAAACTCATTCTACAAGGGCACCATCACCCTCATACCAAAAGCAGACAAAAATATTACAGAAAAAGAAAATTATAGACCAATATTACTGATGAATATAGATGCAAAATTCCTCAACAAAATGCTAGCAAACATCATCCAACAACACATTAAAAGGATCATACACCATACTTATGTGGGATATATACCAGGTATGCAAGGATTCTTCAATATACACAAATGAATCAATGTGATACACCATGATAACAAATTAAAGAATAAACACCATATGATGATCTCAATAGATGCATAAAAAGCTTTTGACAAAATTCAACACCTATTTATGATAAAAACTTTCCAGAAAGTGAGCATAGAGGGAACCTACCTCAACATATTAAAGGCTATATATGGCAAACCCTCAGCAAACATCATTCTCAGTGGTGAAAATCTGAAAACATTTCCTCTAAGATCAGGAACAAGACAAGGATGCCCACTCTCACCATTTTTATTCTACATAATTTTGGAAGTCCTATCTACAGCAATCAGAAATAAAAGGAGTCCAAATTGGAAAAGAAGAAGTAAAACTGTCACTGTTTGCAGGTGGCTTGATACTATACATAGAAAATCCTACAGAAGCCACCAGAAAACTACTAGGGCTAATCAATGAATTTGCTAAAGTAGCAGAATATGAAATTAATGCACAGAAATCTCTTGCATTCTTATACACTAACAACAAAAGATCAGAAAAAGAAACTAAGGAAGCAATTCCATTTACCATTGCAACAAAAAGAATGAAATACCTAGGAATAAACCTACATAAGGAGGTAAAAGACCTGTACTCAGAAAACTATAAAACACTGGTGAAAGAAATCAAAGAAGACACAAATAGAGGGAGATGTATATCATTTTCTTGGATTGGAAGCATCAATATTGTGAAAATGACTCTACTACCCAAAGCAATCTATAGATTCAATGCAATCTCTTTCAAATTACCAATGGCATTTTTCACAGAAGTAGAACAAAAAATCTTAAAATTTGTATGGAGACACAAAAGGCCCTGAATAGCCAAAGCAATCTTGAGGAAAAAAAAGCGGAGCTGGAAGAATCAGACTCCCTGACTTCAGAGTATACTACAAAGCTACAGTCATCAAGACAGTATGGTACTGGTGCAAAAACAGAAACATAGATCTATGAAACAGGATAGAAAGCCCAGAAATAAACCCACTCACCTATGGTCACCTAACCTATGACAAAGGAAGCAAGGATATACAATAGAGAAAAGGCATTCTCTTCAATAAGTGGTGTTGGGAAAACTGGACAGCTACACATAAAAGAATGAAATTAGAACACTCCCTAACACTATACAAAAAAATAAACTCAAAATGGGTTAAAGACCTAAATGTAAGGCTGGACAATATAAAACTCTTAGAGGAATACATAGGAAGAATACTCCTGGACATAAATCACAGCAAGATCTTTTTTGCCCCAAGTACTAGACTTATGGAAACAAAAACCAAAATAAACAAATGGGACCTAATGAAACTTAAAAGGTTTTGCACAGGAAAGGAAACCACAAACAAGACAAAAATACAATCCTCAGAATGGGAGAAACTATTTGAAAACAAATCAATGGACAAAAGATTAATCACCAAAATATACAAACAGCTCATGCAGCTCAATATCAAAAAAACAAAAAACCAAATCCAAAAATGGGCAGAAGACCTAAATAGACATTTATCCAAAGAAGAAATACAGATAGCCAATAAACACATGAAAAGATGCTCAACATCACTAATTATTATTGAATTGCAAATCAAAATCACAATGAGGTATCACCTCACACCAGTTAGATTGGGCATCATCAGAAAATCTACAAAGAATAAATGCTGGAGAAGGTGTGGTGAAAAGGGAACCCTCTTGCACTGTTGGTGGGAATGTAAATTGACATAGACACTATGGAGAACAGTATGGAGCTTCCCTCAAAAACTAAAAATTGAATTACCATATGACCCAGGAATCCCACTACTGGGCATATACCCAGAGAAAACCATAATTAAAAAAGACACATGCACCCCAGTGTTTACTGCAGCACTATTTATGATAGCCAGGTCATGGAAGCAATTTAAATGTCCATCGACAGATAAATGGATAAAGAAGATGTGGTACATATATAGAATTGAATATTACTCAGCCATAAAAAGGAATGAAATTGGGTCATTTGTAAAGACATGGATTGGCTTAGAGACTGTCATACAGAGTGAATTAAGTCAGAAAGAGAAAAACAAATATCGTATATTAGTGCCTATTTGTGGAATCTAGAAAAATGGTACAGATGAACCAGTTTGTAAGGCAGAAATAGAGACAGAGATGTAGAAAACAAATGAATGGACATCAAGAGGGGAAAGGGGGGGTGGGATGAATTATGTGTTTGGGATTAACATATATACACTAATATGTATAAAATAGATACCTATTGAAGACGTGCCATATAGCATAGGGAACCCTACTTCACTTTGTTGTACAGTAGAAACTAACACAACATTGTAAAACAAATATATGCCAATAAGAAAATGTATATATATATATGCATCTAAATTAAAATAGATATTAAAAATGTTTCTTATAAGTCTAAACTGGTGGAAAGGATTCAATCTCCAATGCATTATACACACTATCTTTTGAAAATAAAACTATCATTTTCTCAAAAAAAAAGAAGAAAAATTTATTGTGTAGATAAGCCACAATAAGGCAGTTGAGCCTTCATTTGTGAATCACTGAAGTATATAATTATGTAATATTTCATTTTAACATAGAAATTATTAGTTTCTGATTAAAAAAAAGTAAAGTAGGACATATTCTTTTCTCTTTAAGGAAGTGAAACAGGGGAGAAACTGCTAGAAATAATGAAAAAATAACAATATAAATAGTAAAAAGAGCCAAAAGTCCATTTCACCAAATTCATTATGCTATTTATTATAATAAAATTAATTATATTGAAGTTTGAATTTATCTTTTTGTTTCCACTGCATTCCTAAAGTATAGTGTTTTGGGCTGAGTTGTGTCTCCCCAAAATTCATGTTAAAGCCTTAAATGCCAGTTCCTCATAATGTGACTGTCTTGGGAAACAGGGCCTTTAAAGGGGTGATTAAGGCTGTTAGGGAGACCCTAATGCAAGCTGACTGTTGTCCTTATAAATAGAGGACATTTGGATACATGAAGAGACATTAGGGGCTCATGTGCAAGGAAAGACCATGTGAAGACACAGCAAGAAGGCAGCCATCTGTAAGCCAAGGAAAGAAGCCTCAGAGGAAATCAAACCCATCCACACCTTGATCTTGAGTTTATTATCTTCAAAATCTTGAGAAAATTAATTTTTCTTAAGTTACCCAGTCTGTGGTATTTTGTTATGTTTACCCTAGCAAACTCATATAGAAAGTTTATCATTAATTATATCTTAAGAGAAAACATACTTAGGATTAAAATATAATAAAAATAATTGGTTTATCTGATTCATTTTCTCTATCTTGTGGCTGAAAGAATGAGTTGCCACACAATATTTGAAGCCAAATCTGGCCTCTGTACCCCAACACTGAATTAATTCTTGGAGACAGAGTTTTGGGTGAAGTAGAAAAGAATAACTTTATTGCTTTGCTAGGCAAAGGAGGCCACAGTGGGCTAATGTCCTCAAAAAAATGTGGCCCAACCTGGAGGGGGTAGTGAGAAGTTTTATAGTAATGGTTCAAAGAGGGTGATCAGCTCGTGGACATTCTTCTAATTGGTTGGTGGTGATGTTAAGTGTGAGTCAGCATCATCAACTTCCTATTTCCAACCGGTCTGGGGTCTCAGTGCTTGTGAGTATCATAGTGTTAAGTTCTACCACCTAGTGGGGGTTTCAGTATCTGCAAAACAGCTCAAAGATATTGGTATGTATATCCCTTGGTGGGCAACCAGGACCCTGCCCCAAGGCTGCACTATTTTTGTCTTGACTATTCCTCCCTTGTCTCTGTATCCCCTCCCTTTCCTAATTAGCAACTGATTGAACCTGCTTGTTGGAACTCCGGGAAGGTCATGGAGGCTGAATTAAGCCTATTTCCGGTAATCAAAGAAATGGGGGACACAGAAAGGCTTTTGTTCCCAGGAGTCCCACAGGGTCCTGCCTGATACTATATTCTTTCTTGGTATTCTGTGAAGGATTTTGATGCACCTAGCTAAGAGATTATACTTCAACTTCCACTGCAACTACATGACTAAATTCTGGCCAAACAGATGTAGATTGAAATATTGTATGAGACACCTGAGAAGATAGTTTTGAAAGACCTGACTCAACCAGAAACATAATTCACTTGTTTTTTTATGTCCTTTTTCCTGCTACATGAATGCAATTGTAATGGCTGCGTTCAATAGCCATTTTTAGCATGAGCAAATTTAAGAAGCAAAGTGCTGAGAATAAAATAGAAAGAGATGGAGCCAATGTTTCTGCTGATTGTTGAACTAGATTTGTATAGAATTGTAATTGTAAATTGACTGCAAAGAATTGATACAAAGAGGAAAACATTTTCTTAAATAAAGTCCTTTTTATACAGAGTTATACTCAAATCTAATATGATTAAATGATTTAAACAATTATTTTTACATCAAAATATTATTTTATCTGTGACATTAAATATTGTCCTTATCCGATGCTATTTTGTCAAAAGACACTTTGATACAAAATAGAAAATGTATTATTTTTAGCACACACAAAATAAGCAAGAAATTTATTTTTGTTTTAAATATATATAATTCTACTCATTGTAATAAACTTTTCTCCAAGAATTTTGAGATATTTCATGCACATAAAATGTCTTTGAAGGGTGTTTGCTAGATATGCTGGATTATTTTGTAATCAAAAATGTAAAAACCACTGAAAGAAGAAACAGAGAGACCTATTTTGAGAAAACAAAGAGGTAGAAACATACATACACACATACACTCTTCAAAAGGTTACAGGAAATCCTTTCTTGTTAGGGTATCTTTGGTATAGCTGGAGTGGTCTTAACTTCTACATAAATCATTCATAAAAATGTATCTTTTTTTAAACTCCAATCTGCCCTTGTTTCCTATTCACAGTGATTTTTTTACTATAGTTAGCTGCTCTAGATAATGTAAAACATAAACTATTATCACTAATCTTATGCCTATAATTTTTTAAAGTTTTTTTTCACTTTCTCACTATAAAATCTTTATAATAATGTTAATCAGATAGGAACAGTTCTCAGGCCAGGCTACTTGATTCTAATCCAAGTAATAATCTTTGATAAAGTTCTAGAATGATTAAAAGTACAGACTTGGAATTAAGAAAAAATGTGAGTTTACATCCTGACACCAGGTCATCTGTAACAGTAATATTTCTAGTAAATATTGAATGAACTAAACATAATGTGCTTAAAAACCAGTACCAAATATTTTATAAAGTTAATTTTTGCTTTGAATCAAAGGTTCAAACCATTTACTAACTAACTTTATGAGTATAAACTTTCATTTGTTCACATTCAATTAATGTAATAAAGGTTAGTTTTATTTGGAATGCTATTGTCTGTACATTCAATCCCTAAAATTAGAACGTTGATTAGACACATGGTATGAAAATAGGACAAAATATTAAAATAAGAAGAGTCCAAACATGGACTCTTTATTTAACAAAATGTACTGTTCTATAAAGCATAAATCTATACATATTTGTAAGCATGTATGTCATTAGGTAAAATATATCTGTGTTTAAAAAAAATGTTTGTGATCCTAGGAACTTCATTTTAGTATTATTTCTGATTAAGATGTTGATATTATATGTTAGGGGTAAAAAGTTTTCCCCTGAAACTCTCCCTAATTGTCTAGGTATGGTCATGGAGTAGCTGACAGATTTGATAGTGGTGGTGTGTCCCAGAAGATAATGTCCTCACTGTCAGGGATCACAATTGATCCTGTTATATTGTCTCTCTCTCTCAGCTCTCTGATGCTTTCCACATGTTTTGTGTTGGTCTAACTTAATAATTGATTTGGAATAGCATCACAGGATAGAAGTCATCTTAGAATGCCCAAGCAAGGAAAGCCAGCCAGCATAGCCTGGGAGCAACTGACAAACATTGTTTTTACAGCATCAGTGAACACAAAGGCAAACTTTGGGCAAAATTCTGAGATGTCTAATATTGGCCACCTGCAACCATCTATTTACCTCTTTTCTTCTATTCCCCCTCCCTTCATTTTACTAACAAATTCTCTCCTTTTCTTTTGCCTTATTAAAATGTTTTATCAGAAAGAGTAGGATAAAAAGTCCTACTGGCAAACGGAAAAGAAACCCTAGATATATCAAGACTTTGGCTTTTGGATAATGTCACATCTATAGACCAATCTAATTTTTAGAGTAAACAAAAAACTCATGTTAGTAGATGCCAGATTCTACTTCTAACTCTGTCCCTGATTAAATAAGTGACTTTGAAGATGTTGACTTGTCCTTGTAGATAAGTTTCTCAACTGGAAAGCGAGTTGAACTCTATTAGAAGTGTTGAAATTGGCTCTAGGGAGCCTTGGGGCTCTCTGTGAAGACTCATGGAGCCTTTATTGAACGAAAAGTCAGGGGCTGTCCATTAAATATAATTTCAGAACACAGTACTATTCACCTCAAAATTGAATCTGGGACTCTGTAATCTACCACACTTTTAAACTCTATTATATTGAAAATCGCATTTTACCCCAGGATTTCAATGATCTCTAGATTAAATTTGAGGCAAGTTCAAGATACCTGGGACCTCCAGATTTCCCAGCAGAAATTTTAAGCTGATTACTTACCCAGCAGATGATCAAGAATGAGGGAGTTTATCCATGAAACAAGGAAGTAGATTTTTTTCTTTCACAGGTGTCACAAATTTCACCTTTTTAATGTAAGCCATTTTAACATTTATTTCTAGTCCCTGGAAACACAGTATCTATCTATTCTGTATTTTTCCTTCTTGAAGGCTATAAACAAGGGTGATTCCTTTTTTAACGGTTGAATAGATGGGAAAAAAAGGCTAGAAATGACAAGAAAAAGACAACATGTTAATGATTTAAATTTATTGACCCACACATTGGTCTGGTGAAAAAGCAGAGTAGTGTGTATTTAAGATCTTTCAAATGAGAGAGAAGATTTAGGTCTAGAGGAAACGAGGGAGATCAACATGGACATGGAACTTTGGGTAAGAGTTGGGTTTTCAAAAGCAAATACAAGCAGATTTCTGCCAGGAAGAGACATGCTACTGTCCTCACACCTGTTTCTTAACATTTCATGAACAGAGGGTTGCAAGCTCTCTTTAATGCGCTTGTGAAGAGTGTTTGTAAAACATAAAAGTGCTTGGTATGCATGACTTTATCTGCATTTTTATAGCTACATCGACAATATTGACATCATCTCTTGGTAATGGAACTTCATTTTCCAACCTGTAAAATTAAAATCTAAGTTTAGGGAAATACTACTATTTAATTTCACTCTAAAAACTTCTGATTTTTATCACTTAAATTGTAACATAAAATTTTATTAGGAAACTCTCTCCAATGCTCTAAGATAAAACTGGAAATTATTTTCTGTTTGTGAATTTCAGTTGGACATTTTTCTGGACTGTATGAAGAAGTTAAAAGCTAATTTTCACTCTGTCTATTTTTCAGTCTTTCTTTTTTTATTTCCTAGAAATAGAAAATTAAATACTGCTAGCTCTCTCTATATGTGAGAAGGATGGCAGAAAGCACTTATCCAAAATGCAGAAGCTGATTCCTGACCTTGACTTTACAGTTTCAGTTAGGTGCAATGAGTCTAACTCAAGACTATGACAGTTTGTGTACAACCTCTTTGTAGAGATAAATAGTGAACTAATAGTTCTAACAGTAACAGAATCTGTGTTAGCCCATCAACAGTTGACTTTCACCCATTTTACTTCTTATATTAGAAGTAAAATAAAATCGCTTTGCACACTATGTAGCCTGTGATTTAGAAATTAAAAGGGCATGATAAGAACATTTTCTAGTGAAAAAACCAAAATACTGCATGCATTTTGTCTTCAAGTAACAAAGTAATTACCATTCTACAGTAAAATCTCACCTGGCTATCAGCCCAAATGAATTCTCTCCCAAATTCTTACTAACAAGAAATCAATGATACTTGTATTCTCGTGTTTTTGTGTATATTTGTAATAACCTCCATTAACCAAGGTAAAGCACACATGTCTTTTCCTGAAACCTTGTACCTTGAGAAATCCATGATGTTATGGTTGTTGGCTTGTAAACTGCAAGAAAATCACTAAAAAACAAAACAAAACAAAACAAAACAAAAAACTATTAGAACCAACAAATAAAGCAAGCAGTCATTTAAAAAGTGAGTTTCCCAGATAGTTTTTCTTATCTATCAGATCAACACACATATATCAAAGCTGTGAGAAAACAAGCACTCTTACTCATAGGAGGAATTTGACAATTTCTAACTAAGCTATTTATGCATTTATTCTTTGGCCCAGAAATCTAAGTCTGTAATTTATTTCCACCTGTGTGAAACAATATGCAGAATTTTACTTATTGTGATATTTGCATTTGCAAAACATGTAGAAGACTTATTGAAGAGTCAAAGATACATCTATTTAGTTGAACATTGTACAGCCATAAAAATAAAATAGCATACACATATATTATTAAATAAAAAGTAAGGATATATTATTAAATAAAAAGCAAGGTACCAAAGACTATATGTATGTATTTGTGTGTATTAATTTTTTAAAATAAAGGCCAGAAAGAGAGCACAAAATGATAGATATGAGAGTAACACTTCTTTAAATAAACAGTTTTATTACTTTGACACAAGTACTTATTTTATTCATCTAAAAATTAAAATTTATTCAACAAGATTGACAAATATCAAACAAAATTGAATACAAAAAGAAACAAATGAACTTAATGATATATTGCTAATCAAGCTACATCAAAAAATAGTTAATTCAGAGACTTGTATATTTGCCTTTTGCATCTTTACTGGGATATAGTCTAAGAACAAAAGACCTGTAAAGGAATCTTGAACTTTACTTGGTAAGCTTGCTCTTGGTAGAGATATTAGTATAGTAATTATGATAATATGATGCATGTATTTTCGTGTAGAGCAAATAAATAAATATGCAGATCTTTCTGGGACCCAGGTTTCTCACTGTAAGAGAAGGGAGACATAATTATGGATTGGGACAAAGTGAAGTACCCTATGATGGTTGATTTGAGTTGGAGCCGTCATAGTAAACACTGAGTTTTAAAATATTTTATTTCCTAGCTCTGTTCACTGAAAAGACCTTCAGCCACCAGTAGCCTTGAAGCAGTGAACAAACCCAATATGTCCAGATCTTACATTCTAAATCCCATTCCCCATTTTAAAAGATGTGGATTCTCCAAAAACAAACAAACAAACAAACAAAAGTTGATATCAGAGCAGAGGCAGGGAATGAATGATATCGCCCTACTACATCTTTCTGTGAAAACAAGCAAGAGTGTACCTGGAAACTAATGGAGTTATACCAAAAGAAACAAGATGAATGAAGGGACTCCCATGGGATAAATTTTGATCATAAAAAGATTCATGCTGATAATGGATTATCACATATCCAATGACAACAACAAAAAATATGTAATTCCTAGTGATTATCAAAATTATAAAGAAGGCTGAGGTGAGAGGAAAAACTCTTCTCTACAGAAGCCAGCTATTAAATGTGGAAAGATAATTTCATTCAGAAAATTAAGATTTTGTAATCATTAATGCAATAACTGATACAGGCAAATCATTAGTAGTTTTAAAAGATGCTGAACAATTTGTAAAAAAACTGTTGGATGATAAGACCTTCCAAAAGTTTCAAACTATCACCCCACAGATTACTTGCTAATTACAATAATAAAAAATATATATTTACAATACAGATATAGTTAACTGTAAGTTAAATAAGTCATTAAACTTAGTATCATCAAAAATGGATCAAAGGAAGAATATGTGCTTTCTGATATGCAATCACAAGAGTACAACATCAACTAACTGCAGTATTCTCACAGAAGTGTTTAAGCTGAACCTAATAATGAAAGTTCAATTATAGAATTCCAGACTGTGGAAAATTTTATAATCTTGTAGGTAAGTATTCTTTTAAAAGTTGAAGAAACTGTTCAAGAATGAAAAGAGATTAAAGGTTACTAAAGAGATAAAACAACCAAGTGCATCATATTATTCTTAATTGCATTGTGCATTATTATTGAAAGAGTATTTTTGGACAATTGAAAAATTTTAATATGGTATCTATGTCAGAAACTTTATTGAAATAAATAATCTCTTAAAATGTCTAGTAGAAGAAATAAAAGAAACTCTCTTTATTCTTGAGATATACCAAGATATAAAGCTGACAGTGGTCAGCGTTGTTAAAAGGTCACATATGCCCAGATTAAGATTAAGCTATATTATATCATAGAATGTACCCTAAAGGGACTATTATCACACACACACACACACATACACACAGTCAAAAATTTATTTGAAAATTAGCTTAAATAATGTTATGATATCAGCATTCTATTTTAATAATTCTCTGGGTGGTCACGGATAGCTTAAGCAAAAAAAAAAAAGAAAAGAAAAAAAGAGTAATTTATTTTCAGGATACTGAAATTCAAGATTTGAACAGTAATATCTTGGAACAGCCTGGAAATCGGGGAGCTCCAAGCAACCCAAGAACCAGGAGCTCATGAACTTTCCTCTTTTAAAGGCTAAAATTAAAATGACTCAAAGTTTCAGGCACAATAATGTAATATTTGAATCTTAGCATCTTTCCCCTTTGGGAAACCTAACAAAGGAAACAAAGATACAATGTTAAACAAACAAAAAAATTAATTATCAGTTAAAATGGTGACAGAAATACTCCATAGACCAAAATTAGGTAAAAATTGTCAAATCACCTGAGATTGGCTAAAAGCCTCATATAAGATGTTACAAAAAAAAAAAGTATAGAGAGTGTTGAGAGAACAGCAACAATCTCCTAGAAAATGCCAGCAAAATTCCACTTTTTTAAAGGAAAGGAGTCATATTGTAAAACATAATCAATATCCCATATATGCAAGATGGCTATTGAAATTGGATTGAGCACCATCTGCTGAAATCTATTGAAGAAGTGGAGAATTAGAAATGCCCATAGGATCTCACTGGTCAACAGTATTTACAGGAAACAATAGTCTCCGTATCATCAAAGGAGAAAACTTTTGTGAAATGTATTCTGGACATACCCTGGACCTACTCAGAGAGTAATATTTCCTATATAAAACACATTCAGCAAAGTCCTCTAGCATAGTACCAGCACTAAAAAACTCTTAAGGGGATACTCTATAAAAATAAAAGCATAACTTACAAATACATAAAAATCAGTCATCAGAACTACATGATGTCACCGATCTAATACAATTTTGACCAACTACTTTGCAATAAATTAAATCAGTAGTAATAAAGAAATTGTTCCCATGACAGAACTCTACAAACCAGTCAAGGTAAGAGAATAAAATATGAGTTGGCAGAGTTCAGTAAAGAAGTAAAACAATCAACAATACAACATGGGAATGAAGATATAAAGTGGAAGGAAAGAATAGACACTGTGAAAGAAAGAGTTAAGAGACATGGTGTATAGAAACTAGCAAAGCAAACAAAGTAAAACCAAAGGAAACATTTTAAAAAGACCAAGGAAATAAAGAGAGAAACAACAGGTGTGTAAAGTAGATCAAATAGATATGTATATATGCTTAATTGGAGCACATGGAGAAGAAAGTTTAAACAATAAATGTAAAATATATTAGGTATATAATTTGAGAATACTTTCAATAAATTAAAAAGATATATAGGTATGTAGACAACATATGCAAAAGATAACAGATACAGGAGAGTCAATACCACAATATAACCTAGTGAAATATTTAGCCTTCAAATATAAATATTTCTTCCACGGCCAGGTTAAAAACATCAAGCAACTTATAAGAGTAAAAACTATATATATAATTTGCCTCAGATTTATTCACAGAAAAATTCAATGTCACAAAAGACATATAGCAATACCTAAAAACATTCAAAGGAAGACAGTGTAAGCCAAGACTTTTATATTTAGCCAATTTTATATTAGCTTCAAGAATGAAAGCTATGGAAAAGTGAATTTGAACATTAAGAAGTTTAGAAATATTTTTTCCTTGAGACTATCTTAAGCATGCCAAGAGTTCACCTAGAGAACTATGACAAAGGAGCTGGCAACAAGCTAAAAATCTTAGCCTTAGACTAAACGTAACAATGGTATTAAGATGACAAAATAGAATGCCTCAATAATAAGGAACTGATTGAATTCTGAAAAATGGGGAGAGGAAAGAAAGCTAGAGGTAAATGTAATTTAATTTTGCCTCATTCTTTGCATCAGTGAATTGAAGGACATTACTTTATTCTTACAAATCAAATAATAAAGCAGACAATTTTCACAAATATTCCTTGTGTTCTTAAAAAGAATGGGCACTATGAAGTTGTTCAGTGAAGTGATCTATGTATATCCAGTAAATAAAGCTCATTAATTATGTTGCCAAACCCTTACATAACCTTACTAAGATTTTGTTCTTGTGTTTTTTGTTTCTTTGATATGTTTCTGGGAGAGGTATAGTAAAATCTTCCACTTCACTCATGTGCATGTGGAAATCCAGTTATCCTACTGTGTAAATGTTGAAGACTTTTCTTTCTCTGTGAATGATCTTGGCACCTTAATAGAAAATCAGTTAGTAATAGGTGTTTGTGTTTATTTCTGTACTCTCAATTATATTGCAATTGGAAAGTCTAAGTCCTGCAACTACATTTTTATTTTTCAGGATTGTTTTGAATATACAGGACACTTGCAAATCCATAAGAATTTGAGAATTGGCATTTCCATTTCTGGGGAAAAAAATGCTTTGGAATTTTGATAGGGATTGCATTCAATTTATAGATCAATTTTGGTGATACGGACATCTTAACAATATTAAGTCTTCCAATCCATGGATGTTTGATGTTTTTCCATTTATTTAGGTCTTCTTTAATTTATTTCAGCAAGGTTTTATGTTTTTCAGTGCACAAGTCTTTCACTTCCTTGGTTAATGTATCCACAAGTATTTTATTCTTTTGGATGCTACTATTTATGCAATTATTTTCTTAATTTCCTTTTGAGATTGTCTTTCCTTTTGTTTCTAGTTTATAGAAACAAAAAAAAATGTGTTAAATTTTATATTCTTTCATTTTTCTTTCTTTAATTTATAATTCAGATATTTAAGTTTTACTACTTATTTGACAGAAAGCAATTACAACCTTAAATTACAAACTTTAATGTTAGGTTATATTTTCAGTTTCCTCCTGAACACCCTAAAATATTTAATTCTACTTACTGCTCCCTGAATTATATCCTGTACTCTTTTATACATATTTCATTCAGACTGTTATGACTTTTAGTATTTCCTTTAGTGTGGGCCTGCTGGTCACAAATTATCTCATTTTTTAAAATTTAATCGAAAATATTTTTATTCAACCTTCATTCCTGAGGAATATTTGTGTTAAGTACAGTATTGTACATTGGCAGTATAGTTTTTAAGTACATAAAATATATTATTATATTTTCTCTCAGCATTCATTAATTATTTTGAGAGATTAGTTCTCAATTAATTTGTTTTTGCTGTTGATGTCATTACTGTTTTATTTTTTATTTAAACATTTTAAACAGCTTTATGATTAACAAATCATAATGATTATGATTAACAGTATGGTTAACAAATAAAATTGTTTTTTAAAGTGTACAGTACATGCATACATTATAAAATGATTATCACAGACTAGTTAAATAAAATCTATCACCTCACATATCTACCTTTTTTTTCTGTTAAATTGTTTTGGGAAGCATTTCTCTGTTTCTCTGTCTGTCTGTCTCTCTTTTCTCATTACTTTAGCTATTTTCCAGTTTCTCTTTGTTTTAACTTTAATTGTTTTACTATGTGGTATTTAGGTATGTATTTATTTTTAAAATATTCCTCCAGTAGTTTCTTAGTATGCATGAAGAAACCTTAATTATATACCATACTTTAATAATCTGCTTTTGTTTAGAATCTATTGTTCTTTGCTGATATCTTTTATCTTCTTGAACATAATAAACCTAAGTATTTTAAAATTTGTAATATTAAGATCCATAAACATCTACAGTCTCCCTGAGTCTTATTCTTTTTTGTAATTGTTTTCATTTTTTATGTTTCACTGTATGGATTTTCTTATGTCTGATATCTTTGTGTTCCAGACACTGTGTTAAAAATATTATTTGTGGAAATTATTTGAGGTTTAGGATAATGATATCTCTCTTCAGACAGAATTTTAGTTTGCTTCTTATAGGCACCTAGGGATGCTAATAATCTAGGGTTTTTCTTGTGTGTGTGGCACCTAGAAGAGTAGATTCTGGGCCACAGCTCATAGGAAGGCTATTTCCTTTTGGTTCACACCTATTCCTAGGGTGTAGTCTTTCAGTATTTAGTCACGTCTCAATTGTTGGTGAGTTCTAGGGTTCAACTCTCGTTTCCTAGGCTGTTTAAACTACAAATAAACATCTCCTCTAGCCCTTTCCAAATTAATAAATGTCTGCAGGCCAGATCTTGGCCTCATTTTATTATTATGTGTGAGCTTGTCCAGTGATGTAAAGCAGATTATATTAATATTTTGTTGTGTAGTCCTCAGTGGGTGGGTTTTGAATTGCCTAATGTGTTCTTACCAAAGAATCATTATGCTAATACATTCTAGACAGCTGGAGATTAAATGAAGTTTTTCATCTTAAGCATATCATTATCTGTTTTTCCATTTACCTAGTAAAGTTGTTGGATCAGAATACATTTTTGTTAGGTATTTATTAAATAAAAAATTTGGAATCATTTAAAATTTTATTTTTGCTTATTTAATTTTAATAATTTAGCATTTATTGTGTATGTTGAGCATATAATTTCTGTTTGTTTACACTATAATACTATAGTATTATACAATACTATTAATTGTAAACATAATTCCCACCTGAAACTATATCCCTTTGGTGCACTAATGAATTAATTATTACATAATTGCATGAGTACTTTTTCATAAGTTATATTATTTAGAAATCCTTTGAAATTTTTATCTATATTGTTAGTAGTCTTTTACTTATATTTTGCAAAATAGGTTGAGGATTTTTGGATAAACTGGAAAAATATTAATATTCTATCCATTTATAATAATTGAATATGGTTTCCTGTTATATTAAAATTTACTATCAAATATATTTTCATCAAATAACTAGATTCAGAGAATGAAAAATCTATATACACACACATACACACATGCTCCAAAATAATATTGCAGGACCTCATAGAATTTAAAGATGAATCAAAGTAAGCCTTTTGATTTATTTATTTTTCAATTAATTTTTATTGGAGTATAGTTGCTTTACAATGCTGTGTTAATTTCTATTGTACAGCAAAGTGATTCAGGTATACATACACTTGCATTCCTGTACACTAACAATGAAATATCAGAAAGAGAAATTAAGGAAACAATCCCATTTACCATTGCAACAAAAAGAATAAAATACCTAGGAATAAACCTACCTAAGGAGGCAAAAGACCTGTACTCAGAAAACTATAAGATACTGATGAAAGAAATCAAAGATGACACAGACAGATGGAGAGATATACCATGTTCTTGGATTGGAAGAATCAATATTGTGAAAATGACTATACTACCCAAAGCAATCTACAGATTCAGCGCAATTCCTATCAAATTAACAAGGGCATTTTTCACCAAAGTAGAACAGAAAATTTTACAATTTGTATGGAAAAACAAAAGACCCTGAATAGCCAAAGCAATCTTGAGAAAGAAAAATGGGGCTGGAGGAATCAGGCTGCCTCACTTCAGACTACACTACAAAGCTACAGTCATCAACACAGTTTGGTACTGGCACAAACACAGAAATATAGATCAATGGAACAGATAGAAAGCCCAGAGATAAACCCATGCACCTATGGTCACCTAATTTATGACAAAGGAGGCAAGAATATACAATGGAGAAAAGACAGCCTCTTCAATAACTCGTTCTGGGAAAACTGGCCAACTACATGTAAAAGAATGAAATTAGAATATTCCATAATGCCATACACAAAAATACACTCAAAATGGATTAAAGACCTGCATGTAAGGCCAGGCACTATAAAACTCTTAGAGGAAAACATAGGCAGAACACTCTTTGACACAAATCTCAGCAAGATTTTTGACCCACATCCTAGAGTAATGAAAAATACATAAATAAACAAATGGGACCTAATTAAACTTAAAAGCTTTTGCACAGCAAAGAAACCAAAAACAAGATGAAAAGACAGCCCTCAGAATGGAAGAAAATATTTGCAAACCAAGTAAGCCTTTTTAAGGACTGATAACAGGACCACTCTGTGGATCTAAATAACTGGTTCAAAATATATATTGTAGAATTGATAAAAGGTTCAGTGTAAGAATTCAGTCTTTATGTCTCTCAGGGGAGACAATGTGCTTACCCCATCTTGAATTAGGGTCCCACTCAGATATTAATCAACTATGGCACAAGTACCCACATATATTCATGTTATTTGAGTTTTAATCCTTGTATATAGAGAGCAGTTCTTGATGAAGTGTTAACTAATATTAGCTAGAGGAACTTAATCTAACCCTTTTCATTTCCTTCTAATCTATCAGGGTATTTTGATTAAGGTAAACTCACTTGAAATAAGAAAAAAAATGGGACAAGGTCACATACACAGGAACAAAGAATATGGTCTAAATAATTTTATGTACTATCTGTGGAACAACTCTTGCTGAAAACAAACTGAAGACTGGTAGTAAGGGTATTATACATTGAAGGTTGCAAAGAAATATCAACATGAAATTGAGTAGGAAGGGTGGAGAAGTGATCAGTTTGGGAACCACACTCTTAGTAGGTGACACAGAAGACGGGGATATCACAAGCTCAGGGATCTTCCATCAGGAGTGAGGGCTTCAGGCCACAAATTGGGCACCATAACCCTGGAATCCAACACTGGACAGACAAGTCTCTTTAGCTGGTTTGAAAACAAGTGGACTTACCAGAGGGCTATAAGAAACCAAGATTCTGCTCATGAAGAGCTGCATAGATGCTTGCTTACTCCAAGGAATATGGCAGAGCAAACAGATTGAAAACAGCCTGAGTCTCTTGCCAGTTTCCTAAGGCCACCATTGTGCACATCCCAGCCCAGACTAGGGGTCTACTCCAGACTCTCTTGCTCTGGGGAAGCTCTCCACTAAGGCAAAGCCTACCATTGCCAAAGAGAGAGAACACACTTAAAGAAAATGGGGCCAGCCTGGACCTAACCCTGCCGCTGAAGAGGGCAAAGGCAGTCATTGCCAGAGGGCATGCAAATGTGGTCAAATAAAAGCTGCCTGGAGCTCTGACTGACTGGCCCACACCGTCCCAGCATGCACCCCATCCCTCACTGGATGCCCACTCCAGCCTCCCCTGTTTCAGTACTGCTCTCCATTGAGGAGGAGATGCCATTGATTAAGAGAGTGTGAACACATGGTAGGAATGAAGCTGGCTTGGACATTTCCCTGTATCTGAACAGGTTGAATTTGGCCATTGCCAGCATGCAGGTGGAGGCAGTTGATTGGGAGCTGCCAGGGACTCTGACTGTTTGCTGAGACTGTCCCAGTGCACCTCAGCACTGCACCTGGTGTTCGCTCCAGCCCCTCTAGTGCCTGTGATGCTCTCCACTAGGGTTGGAGGTGTCATTGCCTAGGGAGAGCACACACTTAGAGGTCAGCTTGGACCTGACCCTTGGGTTTCTGATTGAACACTTTGGTCTTAACCTCACCCCTAGAGAGCTGTGTTAATCACTCAGCAGAGGAGAAGCCCTGGCTCACAACTGACTCTGGCTCAAGCTCCTCCATCTCCAGCCTTACTTCCCACCAAGGTGGTAGCTGCTAGCACAAGGTGAGAGAAGACATGACCCATGTTCACTTCAGATCCAGCTCTCCCACAAAAGCCACTGGGCACCCACAGTGTGCATAGAGCCAAACTTGTATATGGACACCCCTTTAAGAGCAGGATAGATAACTGTTTTACCTAAATTCATAGACAGAGAAAGTTTAACAAAATTAAAAGACAAAGGAATTGGTTTAAAATGAAAGGACAAGGAAAAAATGAAAAGACAAGGAAAAAATTATTCATAATGGAACAGAGATAAATAATTTACCAGATAATGAGTTCAAAGCATTAATAGCAAGACTGCTAACTGAACTTGGAAAAAATAGATGAACACAATGAGAATTTTAATGAAGAAGTAGAAATATAAGTAAGAACCAGAGATAAAAAATAAGATAACTGAAATAAAAATACACTAGAAGGTACTAACAGCAGACTAGGTGATACAGAAGAATGCATACGTAATCTGGAAAATAGAATAACGGAAATCACATAATCAAAACAGCAAAAAAGAAAAAGAAATTTTACAAAATGAGGATAGTTTAAAGGACTTCTGGAACAACAGCAAGCTAACTAACATTCACAGTACTATGGTCCCAAAACAAGAAGAGACAGAGAAAAGGACAGAAATTGCATTTGATAAAAATTATGACTGAAAAGTTTCTAAAGCTGAAAAAAAGAGTCTTACACAAAGGAACACCCATAAAGCTATCAGCTGATTTTCCTGCAAAAAACTTTGCATAATATATTTAAAATACTAAAACAAAAATAACCTACTACTTGATACTCTACACTGAAAGATTATTACCTGAATTAAAGGATATATAAAGTACTTCTCAGATCAGTGAAAACTAAAAGAGTTCAATACTAAATCAACCCTAAAGAAAGGCTAAAGTGTCTTCTCTAAGTGGAAATGAAAATGCTATAAGAAGTAAGAATTTATAGGAAAGGAAAAATTCCACTCCTAAAGGCAAATATATAGATAAGGCTGTAGATCAAACAATTAAATAAGCTAATAGAAAGATTAAATGTTAAGAAATGTAATATTTATTGAACTTCAATTAACAGTTAAGAGATAAACATGAAAATATAAAACATAACATCAGAAACATAAAAGGTGATGGAGGGGAGTAAAAAATGTGATCTTTAAGAATGTGTTTGAACTTAAATCACTCTCAGTTTAAAACTAATAGATATATTTATAGGCCACCATATATGAAATCTATGGTTACCACAGATTATTAACCCACAATAGATACACACAAACTAGAGAGAAGAAAACACAAGCATACCACCAAAGGAAATCATCAAACCACAAGGGAATAAACTAAAAGAAGAAAAGAGTAGAGAAGACCTACAAAAATAAATAGAAAACAAGTAACAAAATGGCAATAAGTACACTCCTAGCAATAATCACATTAAATGTCAAAGGACTAAGTGCTCCAAAAAATACACAGCTTGGATAATTGGATGAAAATAAGAGATCCATCTATATGCTGCTTACGAGAGTCTCACTTCAGAGCTAAAGACACACACAGACTGAAAGTTAGGGAATGGAAAAAGATATTTCATGCAAATGAAAACAAAAAGAAAGGTGGGGTAGTGATACTCATATCAGTCAAAGTAGACTTTAAAACAAAGTTTATAAAACAGGCAAAGAAGAGCATTAATTAATAATAAATGTATCAATACACTAAGAGTATATAACATTTATTAATATATATTTGCCTAATATAGGAGCACCTAAATATATTAAACAAATGTTAACAGACACAAAGGAAGAAATTGACAATAATACAGTAATAGTAGGGGATTTTAACACCCCATTTACATAAATGGACATATCATCCAGACTGATGAAAACATTCCATCCATAAAGAGCAGAGTACACATTCCTTTCAAGGGCATATGGAATGTTTTCCAATATAGATCACATGCTAGGCCACAAAACAAGTCTCAACAAATTTAAGAGGATAGAAATTATATTTGAGCATATCTTCCAACTACAACAGTATAGAAATAGATATCAATTACAAAAATTAAAATTGGAAAAACATAAACACATGGAGACTAAATGACATGCTACTAAAAAACAATGTGTCAGTGAAGAAATCAAAGAGTAAATCAGGAGATACAATAAGGCAAATGAAAAATTTAAAAAAAATTCCAAAATCTATTGGACACAGCAAAAGCAGTTCCAATAGGGAAGTTTATAGCAATATAGCCCTACATCAAGAAACAAGAAAAATCTCAAATAAACAACCTAACTTACCATCTAAATAATTAGGAAAAGAACAAACAAAGACAAACATCAGTAGATGTAAGGAAATGTTAAATATTAGTGTGAACATAAATAATATAGAGGAGGAAAAATCAAGGAAACCAAGAGCTGGTTTTTGAAAAGATAAACAAAATTGATAAGTTTTAGCCAGGACCATCAAGAAAAAAAAGAGAGAGGATCCAAATAAACAAAATAAGAAGTGAAAGAAGAGAAATAACAACCCATATAACAGGTTAAAAAAAATCATTAGAGTGCACTATGAACAGTTATATGCCAATAAATCAGACAACCTAGGAAAAAATGGATAAATTTCTAGAAACATAACAATTTTTCAAGCCTAAGTTAGGAAGAAACAGAAAATCTGAATAGATTTATCACTAGTCGTGAAACTGAATTTGTAATTAAAAACCTCCCCCAAAATAATCCATGAATCAGATGGCTTCATAGGGGAATTCTACCAAATATATAGAGAAGAACTTCTCAAACTATTCCAGGAAGGTTGAAGGGGAGGAAACTCTTCTAAGTTCATTCTGTGAGTCCACTGTTACCATTATACCAAAACCAAAGACCTATATCTCTAATAAATGTACATGAAAAAATACTCAACAAAATATTAACAACTGAATCCAGCAATATATAAAAAGGATCATACAGCGTGACCATAGGGGATTTATTCTAGTGATGCAAGGATGGTTCAACATCTGCAAATCGATTAATGTGATACACCACGTTAACAAAAAGAAGGTGAAAAGTCACATAATCTTCTCAATAGATGCAGAGAAAACATTTGACACAATTCAACTTCCATTCATAATAAAAACTAATAATAAAAGTTAGCATTAGGGAACATTTCTTAACATAATAAAGTCTGTTTATGACAAACCCACAGCTAACATTATACTCAATGGTGAAAAGCTGAAAGCTTTCCCTCTAAAATCAGGAACAAGACAAGAATGCCCACTCTCACCACTTCTATATTAAATAGTATTAAAAGTCTTAGCCACAGCAATCAGACAAGAAAAATAAATAAAAGGCATCCAAATTTGAAGGGAAGATATAAAACTGTAACTATCTGCAGATGACATGATACTATATATAGAAAACCCTAAAGACTTCAAAAAAAAAAGTATTAGAACTAATAAATAAATCAAGTATAGTTCAAGGATACAAGATAAGTATGCAGAAATCTGCTGCTTTTCTATATACTACTAATGAATAATCAGAAAGTGAAAGCAAGTCAACAATCCCATTTAAAATCTCACCAAGAAGAATAAAATATCTAGGAATAAACTTAACAAAAGAGGTAAAAAAGACCTATACTGTGAAAACTGTAAGATACTGATGAAGGAAATTGGAGATGATACAAAGAAATGGAAGGATATCCCATGCTCTTGGACTGGAAGAATTAATAATATGAAAATGGCCATACTACCCAAAGGAATCTACGTATTTAATGCAACCCTTATCTAATGTCATAACATTTCTCACAGAACTAGAACAAATAATCTTAAAATTTATATGGAACAACAAACAACACCAAATAACCAAAATAATCTTGAGAAAAAAGTACAATGCTGAAGGTATCATGTTCCCTGACTTCAGACTATACTACAAAGTTACAATTGTCGAAACAATATGGTCCTGGCACAAAAACAAACATACAGATCAATGGAACAGAATAGAGATCCCAAAAATGAACCCTCACACTACAGTCAATTAATCTATGACACAAGAGGCAAAAATACACAATGGAGAAAAGACTCTCTTCAATAAGCAGCACTGGGAAAACTGAATAGCTATGTGCAAAAGAATGAAATTAGAACATTTTTTGACACCAAATACAAAAACAAACCCAAAATGGATTGAAGACATAAATATAAGACTAGAGATCATAAAACATTTAGAAGAAAGTATTTGAAGAATGCTCTTGGACATAAACTGTAGCAATATTTTTTAGATCTGTATCCTCAGGCACAGGAGCCCAAAGCAAAATAAACAAATTGGGCCTAATTATACTTAAAAATTTTTGCACACCAAAGGAAACCATCAACCAAATGCAAATATGACCTACTGAATGGGAGAAAACATTTTCAAATGATATGACTGATAAGGGGTTAATATTCAAAATATATAAACAGTGCATACAACTGAATATCAAGAAAACAAACAACCCAATTTAAAAATAGGCAGAAGACCTGAATATAGATTTTTCCAAAGAAGACAAACACATGGCCAACAGGCACATGAAAAGATATTCACCATCATTAATCATCAGGGAAATGCAAATCAAAACCAGAATGATATGTCCAACAGGGGTTAGTATCCAAAATATATAAAGAATTCACACAACTCAACAATAATAAAACAAACACTCTGATAAAAAAAATGGACAGAGAACCTGAACTGACATTTTTTAAAAGAAGGCATACAGATGGCAAGAGGCATATAAAAAGATGCTCATCATCACTTATCATCAGGGAAATGCAAATTAAAAGCACAATGAGATACCTCACACTTGTCAAAATGGATATTATCAAAAAGACAAGAAATAAGAAGTGTTGGCAAGGATGTAGAGAAAAGGGAACCCTTGTGCACTGTTGGTGGGCTGTGTTTACTATGGAAAACAGTATGGAGATTCCTCAAAAAATTAAAAATGGAAATTTACTCAAAGAAAACAAAAATACTGATTCAAAAAGATACATGCATCCCAATGTTTATTGCAACATTGTTCTCAATAGTCAAGATATGGAAGCAACCTAAGTGTCCATGGATAAAGAAAATATGATAATGTGAGATAAATATGTGTGTGTGTGTGTGTGTATAATGGAATATTAACCACCAAAAATAATGAAATCTTGTCATTTGTGACCACATAGCTGAACCGAGTGTATTATGCTAATTGAAATAGGTCAGACAAAGACAAATACCATATTTTTTCACTTATATGTGGAATCTAAAAATCAAAACAAATGAACAAACATAACAAAACAAAAACAAAGTCATAGATACAGAGAAAAAAACCTGTTTTTTTGTCAGAGGGGAGGGGATGAGGAGTTGGGGAAAATAGGCAAAGGGGATTAAGAGTTACAAACTTCCAGTTATAAAATAAATGTCACAGAGATGTACTATACATAATATGGAATATAATCAATAGTACTGTGATAACTTTATATGGTGACAGATGGTAACTAGACTTATCCTGGCAATGTATAAAAATATGGAATCAATATGTTGTACAGATGAAACTAATATAATATTGCAAGTCAATTATACTTCAATAAAAAATTGATTAAAAAAAAAAAGGATGAAATTTCACCTCATATCTGTCAGAAAGGCTATCATCAAATGGACCAAGAATAACATATGTTGACAAAAATGTGAAGAAAGAGGAACCCTAGTACACTGTTGGTACAAATTTAAACTGATGCAGTCATTATGGAAAACATCACGAAGCTTCCTAAAAACTAAAAGTAGAACTATCATATGATCCAGTGATTCTACTCCTAGGTATATATGCAAAGAATACAAAAAACACTAATTTGAAAAGGTATATGCTCCCCAATATTCACAGCAGCCTTATTTACAATAGCCAAAATATGGAAGCAACCTAAGTGTCCATCAACAGATGAATGGATAAAACATATGAGGTGTACCTAGTATACATATACCATGTGATATTACTCAGCCATAAAAAAAAAAAAAAAAAAAAATTTGCATTGGAGCAACATGGATGGACCTGGAGGTTATTATGTTTAGTGAACTAAGAGAGAGAGAGAAATAAAAATACTTATGTTATCATTTATGTGTAGAATCTAAAATATAAAACAAGGGAATGAATATAAAAAAACAAAAACAGATTCAGGTATAGAGAACAAACAAGTGGTCACAAGTGGGGATAGGGGCAATATAGCAATAGGGGTTTAAGAGGTACAAATTACCATGTATAAAATAAATAAGATAAAAGGATATATTGTGTAGCACAGGGAATATAACCAATATTTTATAATATCTTTAAATGGAATATAATGCAGATGTCCAACAGGCATATGAAAAGATGCTCAACATTGCTAGTTATTAGAGAAATGCAAATCAAAACTACAATGAGGCATCACCCTACACTGGTCAGAATGGCTATCATCAAAAAGTCTACAAATAATAAATGAGGATGTGGAGAAAAGGCAACCATCCTACACTGTTAGTAGGAATGTAAATCAGTGCAGCCACTGTGGAAAACAGCATGGAAGTTCCTTAAAAAACTAAAAATAGATCTACCATATGATCCTGTAATCCCACTCCTGGGCAAATACCAAGAAAAGAAAAACTCTAATTCAAAAAGATACATGCACCCCAATATTCATAGCAGTACTATTTACAATAGCCAAGACATGGAAGCAACCTAAGTGTCCATCAATGGATGTATGGATAAAGAAGACTAGGTATATATATATATATAATGGAATATTACACAACCATAAAAAATGAAATATTGCCATTTGCGGCAAAATGGATGGACCTAGAGAATATCATACTAAGTGAAGTAAGTCATACTTAAAAAGACAAATATTATATGATGTCTAAAAAATAATACAAGCAATCACATTAATAGCACCTCAGAAACCCTCTGCAGGTCCTCCCAGTTAGTAATTCTACTCTCCTCCCAAAAGATAACCTTCTAACCTTCATTTTGTCCATTTTTTAAACTTTATATAAATAAAATGATGTTGTTTATATTTAAAAAATGGAGTATTATATATAAAAATATTGAATCACTTTGTTGTACACCTGAAGCTAATATAATATTGTAAATCAACTATACTTTAATTAAAAAACAAATTCTTTCAAATTACAACAAAAAATAAATTGGAAAACCAGGCAAATATTTTGAAAAGTTAGTTTAGTGAAGATTATCAAATAACCAATGACTTCAGTCAAGCTCAGTAATTGTCTGTGAAATATGGTAAATAAAAGTATACAAAGAGGACTGAATAACTAAAGAGATGTAAAAATTCCTGGTTAGGACCACCTGTCTGAGTTGAACATTAGAACATAACACTATTTTTTAATGCAGAAAGTTGTTGTTTACAATCATAAATTTCTTTTGGACAGATGTTAAGAGCAGTGTTGTGTCCCCCCAAAATCTCATGTTGAAGTGCTAACCCCTCATACCTCAGAATGTGACTGTATTTGGAGACAGGGCCTTAGAAAGGCAATTAAGGTCAAATATGGTCATAAATGTGGACCCTAATCCAATATGACTGGTGTCATTATAGTAGGCAAAGATTAGCTGCAGACAACACAGTCAAAGGGATGATCAAGCCAAGGAGAGATGTGTCAGAAGGACACAAACCTGAAGACAGGTCCTTGATCTTAGACTTCTAATCTACAAAACTGTGTGAAAATGAATTTCTGTTGTTTAAACCAATGAGTCTTTGATATTCTGTTATGGCAGCCCTACCAAACTAATACAGGGGAATTTTTTGTTCAAAAAAAATTCATTTAAAAAATTAGCTTAAATATGTCCTTATCTTCTGATAGTTTAAGAGATTATATACAATTATTATTATATATATATACATATATATAAATTTGGTAAATATTCTTAAATGTTGTCTATTATGTACTTGGAACATTTCTTTTTAACTTATTCATATATCTTTTCAGGGAGCAAAAAGACATTTAGTTTGAGGATTAGTGTGCTGATTACAGTTTCATATCAAATCTCTTGTATAAGAAACACATTAAGAAATTTTTCAAGATTCTTAGGTTCAATTTATTTTAAATAGAATCACTTTAAGAATGCTGTACAGCAACTGAGTTGAGAAGATTTCCAGATTTTATCATTTTTTCTAGGGTTTTACAGTTGTCTACCTTACCTGCCTACAATGGCAGCACTTTTTTGAGCAAACTTTACAGAATATTTCCCAATCAGTCACCTTAACTTTCATATAATTTTCTTTTCAAGCTCCATTAACTTACAAACTCATCACATAGTATAATAATGTGAAGCTAGCATAAATATGCTTGCTGTATTAGGCTCCTCGGGCTTCCAGAGCAAAATACCATAGACTGGGTGGCCTAAACAATAGAAATTTATTTTCTCATATTTCTGGAGGCTGGAATGTTCAAGATCAATGTGTCAGCCTGTTAAGTTTCTGGTGAGAGCTCTCTTCCTGACTTGCAGACAGCCACCTTCTCTCTGTGTACTCACACTTCTTAGTGTGTGTCCATGGAGCTAGAAAAAGAAAGTTTTCTTCCTCTTCTTATAAGGCCAGCGATCCTTTTAGATTAGGGCTCCACTCTTATGACCTCATTTAATCCCAATTACTTCCTAAAATCCCTATCTTCAAACACAGTTACGTGGGATTTAGGACCTCAACATGTGAAATTTGAAGACTCACAAATTCACTTGCTAACAGAAGGTAAGCACAAGAGAACTGGTTGGAGCAGATGTGTCCAGGCCTGTTGCAGAGGGGGCTTCTATTTAGACTCACAAGTATGCCAGGAGCTTTAGTTTTGAAGGTTTTATGGGGGAGTGGTACACACATTACTCTTGTAAGTAGATTAGTTGAGTACCAGTTAAGAGTTCTACTGTAGATGTTTAATTATGAAAGTGGAAATAAATGTAGGAGGTATTAAGTCAAAAGTATTTAGAGCATTTATATTAGGTATGATTACACTAAAAATACAAAACAACATGCATTTGTAAAAAGATTTTAAAGAGAACATTCCTGTAGCCTGACATTGATCATGGTCCTAGACACCTTGCTTCTTACTAATTTCCAAGTCTATTTCTCCAGACTTCCAAATGAGTCTGTGATTCCCTCATACAATCCCAATAATTTTGTTTTTCACTTAAGACAGCTAAAGTTATTTGTAGTCAGGAAATTTGGCTGACAGAAAAACTGTTACCATTGTTACTGGGTCAAAGCAAATGGGTCTTGAAGGCAAAGTTGAAATGGTGCTGAAAGTAGAGAAAATTCTAGCTGGCTTGGTTGTGGTTGTGCCATCTAGTACATAATTTGTCTGTGTGCATTGAAGCCAGATGAATATAGGGAATGGAGTTAGATATTATTTTTCTTTGCCAGAATTTTCTACTTTCAAATGAGTATAAATAAATCTGTGATTGAATGAGAAAATAATATTTTTATAAACAATATTATTTTCTTTCTGCTCACAGAGCATGGATATGTTAATTACCAGACACCATTTATTTATTAACTTTGTTCCTCAGGAAGACATTTTTGCAAACTTAGTTAAAAAAATACCTTAGAGCAACTCAAACTACTAACGCTACATTTTGGTAAAATGCCTGTAATCTATATTTTTAGGTAATTGTTTCTATATATATCTCTCATCAAACTATAATGCATAATTTGCTAAGAATTATATCAGAATCATTTAACTTCCCTCAGCCTTAAAAAAGTTTATAAAAAATGTTATATTGCAGTTTATTTTTAAGAAAAATCATCTGGGAAGAATGACTTACAATTAACTTTGCAAGGGAAATTATTATAATGCTTCAAATATGTTTATCAGTATAATCATAGATCACACATGAACATTCAAATGCTTTGGTCTTGAGATAATTTTTTTGAATCACTAACAAAACTGATATTTTCTAAATATAGACCTTGTAAAGAAAAGAATAGCAATGCTAATTGGAGAAATGTCCTTCCTGCAGAACAAAAAGTACAATACAGAGAGAATTTTGCCTAGGAAGATATCATTAATCTTAGCCTTCAAAATCTATGAATTCTCATCAATTACACTTCAAATGAAAGTAATTATGCAATAATAACATTGACAGTATAAAATATTAAAGTTCTTTATAAGGAAATGCCCTTTGTCATGTCCAAAGGGATAGACTGCAGGCATGAATAGTCTATCATTTATGGATGGTTATAAGCTATAAAATATCAGTATATCTAAAAATACATGAGACATTTTATATTGTTTGATTATAAATAAAATTAGTTTTATAATAAGTTTTCTCTGTAAGTAATGTTCTATATTTAATAACATTAATGCATATAATCTAATAATATGTATTCAGGGAAAACTTTAAGGAAAAATTAGCAGTACAATTTGGTTTGTATGTGCATAGTGAGAGTTAAGTCTGCTGGATAAATTATGGAAGGTCATGAGAAAACTTTGGGGATAAGTATTATAATGAGAATACAATGATATATCTTCTTAATGATTTAAAAATGAAGTACTACTCAAGACTAATAACAGACAAGTGATTGTAAATGTAATATTAGTCCAATAATACAAAAAATGGATTAATTACAGAAAACAAAGTCCATCCTATTTCACATATATTTAATTTTTTTGTATCACAGTCACTACAGTTATTATTTCACCTGGTATACATTTCTTAAGATATAAATAGTCTGCCTCTAGCCACTTGCAATCAATTAAGGACATTTCTGATGCCATTAAGATATAGAATCTCATACCTAATTGTGTCTCCCAAAATCTGTACAAAATAACTAATTTAAGATCTGTACTTCTCCTTATGAGCCTAGGATTCTTTTGTAAAATTTATTCTATGACTACATGAATTCTACAAAATGTCCTCTTACTCAAAAATACTTATGTGAAAGAAATTTCTACAGAGCTTGTGAACTGTAACAACAAAAATAAAATTCTTTCCATCCAGTGTTGCTAGGAAGATTTTTCAGGATATTTTAATGGACCTTTCCTTTAAGAATATGTGACATGTTAGCATTGATTCTCAGAGCCAATACCCGAACGTAAAAAGGATCTATCTAGAAAAATGTGATAATTTATAAAAGTTTAAGGTCCACCTGTTTTGTTTACAGTATGGGAGGAGGACATATTGGAAAAGAAGACTGAAAATCAGAAAGGAGAAGACTATATTTGAGAGGCCATTGTGAAGTGGTTTCAAAATAACTTATTACAAATTGGATAGGAAGTAAATGATGTGTTTAAAAATATTTTAAAGAGTAGATGCCCTTAATCATACACACAAAAACAGATAGAAATGCATGCATACACATACCTTTATGATAACTACTCATGCTTCAGTAGGAAAATCAGATTATGCAGAAGAACTGAAAATTGATTTACCTTCGAATACTTACTGATGAATACTATTTATAATAATTTGAAGATGTGATATTAAACCTATAAACTAGGATTGGAAGTAAACTAAGAAAAATACAAATCTTTTGCATTTTCATAAGATTTCCCCTAGAAATCTTAAGGTAGAATGAATGGCCCAAGATCTGTGTCATGGACCTGTTTTTTCAATTCCTTTTCAGAGAATTTTATTATTGAAATTCACAGATAATTATTATGGAATTATTTGCAAGACACAATTTAAAAAGACTATACTGGCAAAATACTGCATCCACAGCCTAGTCAGGATTTTTAGTGATGACTATTCTTCCTTTATTACATACGCTGCAATAACAAGGCTATAGGGTTAGAAAATACAAGTAAATGAGAGGTTTAAAAATTAGTAAAAGTGATGTAAAATTATTGTTTGAGGATATGATTGTAAACCTAAATAATCCAAGCTACTCAATGGAAAATTACTAAAAACCTATGAGAAATGGATGGATATATTGATGAAAATAGTAATTGATAAAATTATGCCCTACTTGAACATTCTGCTTATCTAAACTTGACTCTGATTTTTCATTCTTAAACACATTACTTTTATTGCAAACTATATATAAATACATATAGCCACACTGAATATTTGCTTAAATTATTATATTTTTTAAGGATAAGAAGACATAGTCTGATTGTTCCCATAAGTGGGCAATTGGCACTTTAGCTATCTTCTAAATTAGAAGTATGCATATTCCTTATTAAAAGTTGTTTTGTAATTAGGTTTGCTTTTTTCTTACCCACTAGGTAGACTGTTTCTGATACACTCACATAATATATTACATATATACGGTTGATATTTTATATATGTGTATATGTATATTATATATATACCAGAAATGTCTGCCTAACATAAAGTGTCATGTCTACATTTATCATAATATCTTTTAAAATCCATGCTAAGATTTTATTTATTACTTAAAATGATATTGAATATTATGCCATTTCTTTCAAAATTTCTTTTCAAAAGATTTTAGGCTTTTATTATAATAATTCATAGTGCACATAAGTTTAAGGAAAATGGCACTCATTTGATTTTTCTATAAAAATGAGTGTTACACATCATAAAGATTTTTTTCACTTTTTAAAGAAATTATGGTACTTATAAACAAGTTATTTTTTTTCCTTTGAAATTATAGGGTTTTTTTATTTTAACATCTTTATTGGAGTATAATTGTTTTACAATGGTGTGTTAGTTTCTGCTTTATAACAAACTGAATCAGTTAGATATATACATATATCCCCATATCTCTTCGTTCATGCATCTCCCTCCCTCCCACCCTCCCTATCCCACCCCTCTAGGTGATCACAAAGCACCGGGCTGATCTCCTTGTGCTATGTGGCTGCTTCCCACTAGCTATCTATTTTACATTTGGTAGTGTATATATGTACATACCACTCTCTCACTTTGTCCCAACTAACACTTCCCCCTCCCCGTATCCTCAAGTCCATTCTCTAGTAGGTCTGCATATTTATTCCCCTCTGTCTTGCCCCTAGGTTCTTCATGACCATTTTTTTTGTTTGTTTTTTAGATTCCATATATATGTGTTAGCATACAGTATTTCTTTCTCTCTTTCTGACATACTTCACTATGTATGACACTCTAGGTCCACCCACCTCATTACAAATAATTCAATTTCATTTCTTTTTATGGCTGAGTAATATTCCATTGTATATATGTGCCACATCTTCTTTATCCATTCATCTGTTGATGGACACTTAGGGTGCTTCCATGTCCTGGCTATTGTAAATAGAGCTGCAATGAACATTGTGGTACATGATTCTTTTATAATTATGGTTTTCTCAGGGTTTATGTCCAGTAATGGGATTGCTGGGTCATATGGCAGTTCTTTTTAAGGAATCTCCCTACTGTTCTCCATAGTGGCTGTATCAATTTACATTTCCACCAACAGTGCAAGAGGGTTCCCTTTTCTCCACACCTTCTCCAGCATTTATTGTTTCTAGATTTTTTGATGATGGCCATTGTGACAGGTGTGAGATGATATCTCATTGTAGTTTTGATTTGCATTTCTCTAATGATTAATGATGTTGAGCATTCTTTCATGTGTTTGCTGGCAATCTGTATATCTTCCTGGGAGAAATGTCTAGTTAGATTTTCTGCCCATTTTTGGATTGGGTTGTTTGTTTTTTTGATATTGAGCTGCATGAACTGCTTATAAATTTTGGAGATTAATCCTTTGTCAGTTGCTTCATTTGCAAATATTTTCTCCCAATCTGAGGGTTGTCTTTTTGTCTTATTTACGGTTTCCTTTGCTGTGCAACAGCTTTTAAGTTTCATTAGGTCCCGTTTGTTTATTTTTGTTTTTATTTCCATTTCTCCAGGAGCTGGGTCAAAAAGGATCTTGCTGTGATTTATGTCACAGAATGTTCTACCTATGTTTTCCTCCAAGAGTTTGATAGTGTCTGGCCTTACATTTAGGTCTTTAATCCATTTTGAGTTTATTTTTGTGTATGGTGTTAAGGAGTGTTCTAATTTCATTCTTTTACATGTAGCTGTCCAGTTTCCCCAGCACTACTTATTGAGGCTGTCTTTTCTCCACTGTCTATTCTTGCCTCCTTTATGAAAGATAAGTTGACCATATGTACGTAGGTTTATCTCTGGGGTTTTTATCCTGTTCCGTTGATCTATATTTCTTTTTTTGTGCTAGTACTATACTGTCTTAATTACTGTAGCTTTGTAGTATAGTCTGAAGTCAGGGGGTCTGATTCCTCCAGCTCCGTTTTTCTTTCTCAAGATTGATTTGGCTATTCGGGGTCTTTTGTGTTTCCATACAAATTCTGAAATTTTTTGTTCTAGTTCTGTGAAAAGTGCCAGTGGTAGTTTGATAGGGATTGCATTGAATCTGTAGATTGCTTTGGGTAGTAGAGTCATTTTCACAATGTTGATTCTTCCAATCCAAGAACATGGTATATCTCTCCATCTATTTCCATCATCTTTAATTTCTTTCATCAGTGTCTTATAATTTTCTGCATACAGGTCTTTTATCTCATTAGGTAAGTTTATTCCTAGATATTTTATACTTTTTGTTGCAATGGTAAATGGGAGTGTTTTCTTAATTTACTTTCAGATTTTTCATCATTAGTGTATAGGAATGAAAGAGATTTCTGTGCATTAAATTTGTATCCTGCTACTTTACCAAATTCATAAATTAGCTGTAATAGTTTTCTGTTAGCATCTTTAGGATTCTCTATGTGTAGTATCATGTCATCTGAAAACAGTGACAGCTTTACTTCTTCTTTTCCTATTTGTATTCCTTTTATTTCTTGTTCTTCTCTGATTGCTCTGGCTAAAACTTCCAAAACTATGTTGAATAATAGTGGTGAGAGTGGGCAACCTTGTCTTGTTCCTGATCTTAGTGGAAATGGTTTCAGTTTTCACCATTGAGGATGATGTTGGTTGTGGGTTTTTCATATATAACCTTTCTTATGTTGAAGTAAATTCCCTCTTTGCCTACTTTCTGGTGGGTTTTTATCATAAACGGGTGTTGAATTTTGTCGAAAGCTTTCTCTGCATCTATTGAAATGATCATATGGTTTTTCTCCTTCATTTTGTTAATATGGTGTATCACATTGATTGATTTGCATATATTGAAGAATGCTTGCATTCTTGGGATAAACCCCACTTGATCATAGTGTATGATCCTTTTAATGTGCTGTTGGATTCTGTTTGCTAGTATTTTGTTGAGGATTTTTGCATCTATGTTCATTAGTGATATTGGCCTGTAGTTTCCTGTCTTTGTGACATCTTTGTCCGGTTTTGGTATCAGGGTGACGGTTGCCTCGTAGAATGAGATTGGGAGTGTTCCTCTCTCTGCAATATTTTGGAACAGTTTGAGAAGGATAGGCGTTACCTTTTCTCTAAATGTTTGATAGAATTCACCTCTGAAGCCATCTAATCCTGGGCTTTTGTTTGTTGGAAGATTTTTAATCACAGTTTCCATTTCAGTGCTTATGATTGGTCTGTTCATATTTTCAATTTCTTCCTGCTTCAGTCTTGAAAGTGTTGTGAATTTCTAAGAATTTGTCCATTTCTTCCAGGTTGTCCATTTTATTGGCATATAGTTGCTTGTAGTAATCTCTCATGATCCTTCTTATTTCTGCAGTGTCAGTTATTACTTCTCCTTTTTCATTTCTAATTCTATTGATTTGAGTCTTCTCCCTTTTTTTCTTGATTGGTCTGGCTAATGGTTTATCAATTTTGTTTATCTTCTCACAGAAACAGCTTTTAGCTTTATTGATCTTTGCTATTGTTTCTGTCATTTCTTTTTTATTTATTTCTGATCTGATCTTTATGATTTCTTTCCTTCTGCTAACTTTGTTGTTGTTTTTTTTTTTTTTCTTCTTCTTTCTCTAATTGCTTTAGGTGTAAGGTTAGGTTGTTTATGTGAAGTGTTAATTGTTTCTTAAGATAGGATTGTATTGCTATAAACTTCCGTCTTAGAACTGCTTTTGCTCCATCCCATAGATTTTGTGTGGTCATGTTTTCATTGTCATTTGTTTCTAGGTATTTTTTGATTTCCTCTTTGAATTCTTCAGAGATCTCTTGGTTATTAAGTAGTGTATTGTTTAGCCTCCATTTGTTTGTATCTTTTAAAGATTTTTTTCCTGTAATTGATATCTAGTCTCATAGCGTTGTGGTCGGAAAAGATACCTGATACGATTTCAATTTTCTTAAATTTACCAAGGCTTGATTTGTGACCCAAGATATGATCTATCCTGGAGAATGTTCCATGAGCAGTTGAGAAGAAAGTGTATTCTTTTGTTTTTGGATGGAATGTCCTATAAATATCAATTAAGTCCATCTTGTTTAATGTATCATTTAAAGCTGTGTTTCCTTATTTATTTTCATTTTGGATGAACTGTCCATTGGTGAAAGTGGGGTGGTAAAGTCCCCTACTATGACTGTGTTACTGTTGATTTCCCCTTTTATGGCTGTTAGTATTTGCCTTATGTATTGAGGTGCCCCTATGTTGGGTGCATAAATGTTTACAATTGTTATATCTTCTTCTTGGATTGATCCCTTGATCATTATATAGTGTCCTTCTTTGTCTCTAGTAATAGTCTTTGTTTTAAAGTCTATTTTGTCTGATATGAGTATTGCTACTCCAGCTTTCTTTTGATTTCCATTTGCCTGGAATATCTTTTTCCATCCCCTCACTTTCAGTCTGTATGTGACCCTCGGTCTGAAGTTGGTCTCTTGTAGACAGCATATTTACAGGTCTTGTTTTTGCATCCATTCAGCCAGTCTATGTCTTTTGGTGGGAGCATTTAATCCATTTACATTTATGGTAGTTATCAATATGTATGTTCCTATCACCATTTTCATAATTGTTTTGGGTTTTTTATTGTAGGTCTTTTCCTTCTCTTGTGTTTCCTACGTAGAATTTCCTTTAGCATTTGCTGTACGGCTGGTTTCGTGGTGCTGAATTCTCTTAGCTTTTGCTTGTCTGTAAAGTTTTAAATTCTCCATCAAATCTGAATGAGATCCTTGCTGTGTATTGTATTCTTGGTTGTAGGTTTTTCCCCTTCATCACTTTAAATATGTCCTGCCACTCCCTTCTGGCTTGCAGAGTTTCTGATGAAAGATCAGCTGTTAACCTTATGGGGATTCCCTTGTGTGTTATTTGTTGTTTTTCCCTTGCTGTTTTTAATATTTTTTCTTTGTATTTAATTTTTGGCATTTGATTAATATGTGTCTTGGCCTGTTTCTCTTTGTATTTATCCTGTATGGTACTCTCTGTGCTTCCTGGACTTGATTAACTATTTCTTTTCCCATATTAGGGAAGTTTTCAACTATAATCTCTTCAAATATTTTCTCAGTCCCTTTCTTTTTCTCTTCTTCTTCTGGAACCCATATAATTCAAATGTTGGTGCATTTAATGTTCTCCCAGAGGTCTCTGAGACTGTCCTCAATTCTTTTCATTCTTTTATCTTTATTCTGCTCTGCTGTAGTTATTTCCACCATTTTATCTTCCAGGTCACTTATCCGTGCTTCTGCCTCAGTTATTCTGCTATTGATCTCTTCTAGAGATTTTTAAATTTCACTTATTGTGTTGTTCACCAGTGTTTGTTTCCTCTTTATTTCTTCTAGGTCCTTGTTAAACGTTTCTTGTATTTTCTCCATTCTATTTCCAAGATTTTGGATCTTCTTTACTATCATTATTCTGAATTCTTTTTCAGGTAGACTGCCTATTTCCTCTTCATTTGTTAGGTCTGGTGGGTTTTTACCTTGCTCCTTCTTCCTCTGTGTGTTTCTGTCTTCTCATTTTGCTTAACTTACTGTGTTTGGGGTCTCCTTTTCATAGGCTGCAGGTTCGTAGTTCCCATTGCTTTTGGTGTCCGGCCCAGTGGCTAAGATTGGTTCAATGGGTTGTGTATGCTTCCTGGTGGAGGGGACTTGTGCCTGTGTTCTCATGGATGAGTCTGGATGTTTTCTTTCTGGTGGGCAGGTCCACCTCCTGTGGTGTGTTTTGGGGTGCCTGTTGCCTTATTATGATTTTAGGCGACCTCTCTGCTAAGGGTTGGGTTTGCGTTCCTGTCTTGCTAATTGTTTGTCGTAGGGTATCCAGCACTGTAACTTGCTGGTCATTGAGTGGAGCTGAGTCTTGCCTTTGAGATGGAGATCTCTGGGAGATTTTCACCATTTGATATTACGTGGAGCTGGGAGGTCTCTTTTGGACCAATGTCCTGAACTCGGCTCTCCCACCTCAGAGGCAAAGCCCTGATGCCTGGCTGGGGCACCCAGAGCCTGTCATCCATACGGCTCAGAATAAAAGGGAGAAAAGAAAGAAAGAATGAAAGAAAGAAAGATAAAATAAAATAAAATATAATAATTAAAATAAAAAATAATTATTAAAAAAAACTTTTAAAAAGTAATAAAAAAAAGAAAGAAAGAAAGAAGAGAGCAACCAAACCAAAAATCAAATCCACCAGTGATAACAAGCGCTAAAAACTATACTATAAAAAAACAAACAAACAAACAAAAAAAAAAACGGACAGACAGAACCCTAGGACAAATGGTAAAAGCAAAGCTATACAGACAAAATCACGCACAGAAGCATACACATGCATATTCACAAAAAGAGAAAAAGGGGAAAAATATATATATATATCATTGCTCCCAAAGTCCACCTCCTAAATTTGGGATGATTCATTGTGTATTCAGGTATTCCACAGATGCATGGCGCATCAAGTTGACTCTGGAGATAAAATCCGCTGCTCTTGAGGCTGCTGGGAAAAATTTCCATTTCTCTTCTTTGTTCGCACAGCTCCTGGGGTTCAGCTTTGGATTTGGCCCCTCCTCTGCATGTAGGTTGCCTGAGGGTGTCTGTTCTTTGCTCAGACATGATGGGTTTAAAGGAGCAGCTGATTAGGGGTTCTGGCTCACTCAGGCCGGGGGGAGGGAGGGGTATGGAATGCGGGGCAAGCCTGCGATGGCGGAGGCCGGTGTGAAGTTGCACCAGCCTGAGCTCTGCCGTGTGTTCTCCGAGGGAAGTTGTCCCTGGATCATGGGACCCTGGCAGTGGTGGGCTACACATGCTCCCAGGAGGGGTGGTGTGGATAGTGACCTGTGCTTGCACACAGGCTTCTTGGTGGCTGCAGCAGCAGACTTAGCATCTCATGCCCATCTCTGTGTCCGTGCTGATAGTTGCAGCTCGTGCCCATCTCTGGAGCTCCTTTAAGCAGTGCTCTTAAGCCCCTCTCCTCACGCACCAGGAAACAAAGAGTCAAGAAAAAGTCTCTTGCCTCTTCGGCAGCTCCAGACATTTTCCCCGACTCCCTCCCAGCTAGCTGTGGTGCACTAGCCCCCTTCAGGCTGTGTTCATGCAGCCAACCCCAGTCCTCTCCCTGTGATCCAACTGAAGCCTGAGCCTCAGCTCTCAGCCCCCGCCTGTCCCGGTGGGTGAGCAGACAAGCCTCTTGGGCTGGTAAGTGCTGGTCAGCACTGATCCTCTGTGGGGGAATCTCTCTGCTTTGCCCTCCACACCCCTGTTGCTTTGCTCTCTTCCACAGCTCTGAAGCTTCCCCCCTCTGCCACCCACAGTCTCCGCCCACAAAGGGGCTTCCTAGTGTGTGGAAACCTTTCCTCCTTCACAGCTCCCTCCCACTGGTGCAGGTCCCATCCCTATTCTTTTGTCACTGTTTTTTCTTTTTTCTTTTCCCTACCCAGGTACATGGGGAGTTTCTTGCCTTTTGGGAAGTCTGGGGTTTTCTGCCAGCATTCAGTATGTGTTCTGTCGGAGTTGTTCCACAGATAGATGTATTTCTGATGTGTTTGTGGGGAGGAAGTTGAGCTCCACGTCTTACTCTTCTGCCATCTTGAAGCTCCTCAAGAAGTTATTTTTTAAAAGGAGAATGCAAAAACTAAAAAAAACAAATCTTTAAACTTTGAAATGCATGAAAAACAATTAGAAATAATTAATAAATTACTTAGAAAGACTCCAATATAAAACTTAGAGTAAAATTTCATTACAATACAAATATTTATAAAGCATCTCCCATGAACTAGATTTATGAGAAAAATATATACATGTATATACATGTGATATATTAACTTATCCTCCATAATATCACAACATTTTTCTGTGTGTTTTTTTTTTTTTATAGTGACAAATAAACAAATGAAAATCAATACTAGACTGGGTTAGCTCTTATGGCCTCAGGGCTTTGTACTGTGTTTAAGAGGGAATTAAACGGAATGACTTTGGCTGAACCAAATTTCCCTTCAGGATGCTATCTATGAAAATATAGTTCTGCTTTGCCTCCATTATCTTCTGCTTTCATTATGGAAAAAGTGGTAATGTGAACTAGCACATGTTTGTCCTATCACCTAATACCTATTAAATTTATTTTTAATAGAAACATGTTTACCATCTCCATGAAATACTATCCTTTGCAGTAGGGGGCTGAATCACCACCAGCAAGCCAAAAAAGGTTGAGACTGTTCTTATTAATCTAGAGATCATTTCTGCTTGTGGGTGACAAAAACTCAATGTGATTTAATTTAGGCAAAAAAAAAAAAAAAATCTGTGACTCAAGGAATAAAACCGTCTGAAGAGCAAGAAGACACTAAAGGCAGAGACCAAGGGAGAAAATGCCAGCATTCTTCCTATCTTCACGTCAGCCTCTCTCTGCAGGCTGGTTTTATTTGTTCCATCTAGCCCACATCTTCACAGCCTCACCATTAGATAGAAGAACTTGCTTTCTTTGGTTCCGATTTTTAAATTCCCAGGGAAGGAATTTCAGTAATGTGAAGGCGGGGGAGGTAATATTCCCATCCCTGGTGCCATGAAAGCTGAGTAGTCATTGACCATTCCCTCAAGAACCATATGACATGGAGTCAAACCATGAAGAGTTCTCCTTGAAAAAAGGAAGGCAGCTGGGCAAAATTAATTAATTACATAAAAATAATGCTTACTTTTGTATCAAATAGAATAAAAAGTGCTTTCACATTCTGTAGCTATTTTAAGCCTTAGTAATTTTGTAACAAAACAATTTTGGAAATGGTGAGATTGAAGCCCATAAGGCTTAAGTGATTTTCAAAGTTAATACACACATTAAATACCAGAGCTTAGACTAGAACTCAGAGTTTAAACTTTGAAATCCATGTTCTCTTCACATTTGAAATTTGATGTTCACATCACATATTCAGATATTCATGACTATTCGAAGTCATGGATTCACAAATCTTTTAATATTAGAAACTTAATACCAATCATACAAAGGAATACTGTTCAAAGAAAAATAATTTGGCTGAATGACAGAAGTTTTAAAAATCTCTTCCAACTGCTTCTAACCTTCAGCTCCCTCTAACCACCTCCTGTTTTCTCTGTATTCTGACTAGTATCTTCTAATGCTTTGGTTTCATAATGGATTTCCTCTCTTACAAGATTTTATAACAGAGAACAATTGTTCAGATGTAAACAATCTGAAAGCATTATCTCCTGGAATTAGATGAAAACATTGTTTTTAAGAGAATAGATTTAAAGACTGTGTGTTTCCTTTATACAGTATATAAATATCCACATACCTTATGATTACTGATGTCTAGAAAGGTCACAAAGTAGTTTGGCTGCAGAGGCTTAGGTGAACATCAGTGGTCATGAGTACTGGAATGAGTCAAATATTCCCAAACTTCCTGTTTACTTCTTACTCATATAACTTTTCATAAGCTCCAAATGTCTGAAAATATTCAGTTTGGACCCTGGTCCAAATGTAAAATTAGGGTTAGCCAGAAACATACAGAGAATACACAGGATGATGAATTGAAGTCTGTTATTTTTATTTTCTCAGTTCTCCTATTCTTTCTGCCTTTAGCCCACTGGTCTTGCCCCCTTCTCTATCGCTAAGGATTTTCCACATATTTTTCTTCAGTCCCACTATTGGGAAGGAGTATTGTAAATTCCTTTTCTGCCCTTTATTTGCAGGCTCAAATTTTCTGGTTATTGTATGATACTGTTTACCAGAAAGTAACTACATACTCTCTCTCGTAATGTAATTTTGATATATTTTTATGTTGATAATATCTGTTTTGCTCTATTCTATGTCCATGATACTTCACCACTAGATAGAAGGGTAAAGACCATCCAGGTTTATTCTATTACATGATGTTATGGAATATGTGTTGTCTGTTTCTACAAAGTCACCAGGTAGACCTATAGTTGAATAGAAAAAGAAGTCTGACACTAGTAAGACTTGTGTTTAGCTGTTCATTTCATTTGATATGTTTTCAGGCATATCAAATGCACATGCACATGTGTGTGTATGTGTGTGTGTGTTTCAATGTGACTAATGTCTCTTGACATGTCTTCAAATGATTTGATTGCTTTCCCATCTGTGTCACATCTATTGATGAGCTCACTAGAGGCATTCATCATTTCTGATAGTAAAATCTTTTTCATTTCTAGCATTTCTATTTAATTCTTTCTTATAGTTTTTGACTCTGATGACGTTGCTCACATGCTCTTGCATGTGGCCCAGGTTTTCTTTAGAGCCTTTCACACATTAATAGTAATTATTTTACAGTCCATATTAGACGGCTCTAATGTCTCTGTTTATCATTGAGTATTCTGACAACGTCTTGTCTCTTCAATGCGTGTTTTATCTTGCCTTTTCAAATGCATTTTAATTTCTTTAGAACCGCATATATTGTGTAGGACAATATAGACAAAGGTAAATAATCTTTGTGCTTGGACATGGGTACAGAATCCCTTTTACTAGGCTCTGTTATAAGTGTCTGAGTTAAATTAGGGCTTTGGATGGTTTTGAGGTTTACAATTGCCATGGTTACCTTCATTGCAGCACACTGTAGCAATATTTTATGTTTAGGGTGGGGTAGATTTGTTCAAGCATGTCTTTTACATTCTGAGCTTAAAACTTCTCCCTGCACTGTATCTCGGAGAGGGCTATTCTCTATGTTCTTGTTTGTCATCTTTTCTCTCCCAGTAGCATAATGCTGTTATTTGTAATTTAAGGCCTATTAGCCTGGTGGCAAGGGTGTCTTTTTCTGATTAACTTCAGGTTTTGGCACGTACTGTTCCAGGGAACTCATGGATGTGGTCCTCTTAGTTCTCCTATTCTTTTTTTAGTTATAGTTATGAGTCCAGTGTATAATTCTGCTTCTCCACCAGGAGTAAGATTTTTTCCCCTGTTGTTCCTGTCCCCAGCTGCCATGAGTTTTTAGTAATGCCCAAGAAAATCATAGTCTATTTCCCCTTTCTCCTTACATTCAAACTTCTCTCCATAGGGGTATAGGGGAGAAGAATCTGGGCAGAGTTTCTTGCCCTTCACATATAACTGCTCTTCCCCTCCCCAAGGTCACCACAATGGACAATTCTTAGCATTTTTTTCTGGGCTTTTCAGTGAAAATCCATTAGATTTCACAGAGACGCAACGAAATTGCCTTCCATGAATTCAGCAGGTCCTTGGGTTTCACACTCTCCCACCAACTCAATTTCCACGTTCAGCAAGGTCATCAACGATTCTAGCCAAATTTTGTTTACCTGTGTTCAGTTGCATTATTCTACCCTAAGTGAGCAAGTACTTCCATTTCATCTCTCCCTGCAGGTTTTCGTCTCTATTTGCGACTAGTTGTTTCTCTGTAAGCTTAGATCTTAATGGGTTAAAAAAAAAGAATTTGCAAAGTTATTCTAGATCTTTGTGGCAGGGTAAGAGCAATACTCTTTCTAGCTGCCTATATCATGCAGTGGAGGCCAGAGGTACTCATCATTTTTTTTTAACATAAAAATACAGGTTCTATTAATGCTTAGGAAATTAGGTTGTCTTTTGAAGATGACTTATAGATTTCTCAGTCAAGTATATAATTTTCTACCTTTGTGATCTAAGATCCCAAGGATTTAAATATATCTCTAGCACAGAAAACTCTCCTATGTATTTGTCTTCTCACCAAATACTTGAATTATCTTCACAGACTTATACTGTATGCTAGAACTTAAAATGTGCACACCAAGCTTTTGATTATTTGTCCATGAACTGAGACGCCTCACAGTGTTCTCACTCCTATCTTACTACCCTACCCATAAATAACACAAATGTTGTTATAATTTAATATAAATACATTTAATGGGAGAGTCACATAACTGAACTTTAATGCAAATAAACAAATAATTATGAACTTTGTTGGATAGTTTCAAGGACAGCTACAGAGGAAAAATGAAGGGGGTGTCATGGAGTTCCTTGCTTAAGAAGCAGGACATGTCCAACAAACTCAGAGAAGTCCCATGGAGTTTGTTGCAGAGAACAATAAGGCAACTGACTGAAGGAGAGTGGGGTAGATTCTTTATATATACATATATATATATATATATATATATATATATATATATATATATATATATATGTTTATATTTTGTAACAAAAGTCCTCTAGTGGTAGTTTAAATGTGTGGTGTTTGTATAACTTGTACAATTGCAGGTTTTAAATAACATGTTTAGAATTTACTACTCCGTTATTACAAGGAAGTCTACTACTCCTATAGTTTCAATTTTTATACAGTGAACTTTTAGGCAATTAAACCATTATAATTAAGACAAAAATTTTACCATCATTCTGAACATTTGTCCATCAGCTAAAATTAAGATATCTCAAATATAAACATACTGGTTCTGTATGTCAATTAACTGTTTAATTTTGGCATTTTCATCTTTGGCTCTAAAATAGCTTTTTCAAATACAGAATATGTTGCTGCATTTGATCTTACTATGCTATAAAAATAAAAAGAGAATGGAAAGTGGAATTGCTGATACCTGATAAGAATTTTAGGTATCAAAAATAAAATATAATTAAGAGGCACGTGTATGTACCATAAGTATCTTATCCCTAGTCTCAAAACAATCTTCATTCTCAAGCTACATATGTTTAATTTCAAAGAAAAAGATTTGAAGAATATTACAAAATAATCTGTGTAAACAAATATTAACTAAATGATAGACAAGTAAAGAAAAATATTTCATAGACTAAAATAAACTGAGCTACTCTGATACTGGAAAAATTAAATTGTTAGGGATTTTTGAGGGGGAAAGTTAGAAGATAAAAAGTCAAATTCACACATTTTTAAAACATGAACTTGGGCACTTCTTACAGTGTGAGAAGTTTTACTAATTTGTAAAGGGTTTAAGGTTGTTGGTTAGGTTGGTTTCACTCTAGGTTTGGGGGAGAATATTCTCCTCCCTTCCTTGATACTCCCTTTTACTACTTTTTTGAGTGTTTCTTTTCTAGCTTTTCTGGTCATTAGTAAGGTAAAAGCTAAAGTACTTCAGTACTTTGATGACGGTACTTCAGTCATCAATCCAATACATTCCCATGCTGGGTTTAGGATAAATCATTTTTTTAAAAGCAACACAGATAATATTGATGCACAGTGATGTTTAAGAGTCACAGTTCTAAAATGTTCAGATTGGGATGGAAACTCAATAAAAAGATGCCAAGCAAGTAAATAAACCATTGTAGTTTTGCCTACTACTTACTTAAGGAAGTTTCTGCAGTTTACCAGGGAATTAAATAACTTGAGTTCAAAACCTAGCTAATAATAAAGGAAATATTTGGTTTTGAACTTATTCTGGGAATATGGTTGAGTTAAGACAAGATTCAGAGATACTAATTCTTTAACCTAAACACTCATGATTACTCCTCAGGACATGGTCCTTCCACAAAACCTAAAATATGTTCAATTGAGTTCTGGAGTTCTATATTTCTGTTGACTCCAAAACCAACAGGATCTTTTAATTATGAATCAATAAATGCAGAAAATATTAATAACAGCTTGTAAACTCCAAGGTTGAGAGATAAATGAATTTTAGCTGTCTAACATGACCAAGGGAGCGGCTGTTTCCACACATAATGCAAATACCAGAAAATTAGTTAACTATTCTGTATTGAAAAGTGGGGAGTATGATCTGTCTTACACACACACACACACACACACACACACCACACACACACAACCCTATATCACAGTTAATGAGATATTTCATTATGGTTGTTTAACAAGAGCTTTTTATGTTTAATCAAAGCATTTAATGCAATTCTGAGGGTATTCCACTTAGCAGTAGGCTGATTGGGAACTGCCTTCAGGGACTTCTGAGTTTACACCCATTCAAAACTTGATTTATGAAACGTGTTCTGCATGTTGCATGTTAACAGAAGCTGTGTTTTCGCTAATTATAACAGGAATATTGGGAATTCTTAATTAAACATCTAAGAGATTACTTAACTTCTTGTGGCATAAGCAATTAAGAGAAGAGACTTCTTCAGGAAATCAGAAAGAACATTGGAATGTGCTTCATTTTATCAAATTAGTCCAGTAATTAACGTTATTAATAGTTTTATTGACTAATATTTAAACTCTTTATGTATTAATGATAATTCCTATTTTAGGAATTTTCTCTGGCCACTGGGCTAATTGATTTTATACCTTTTCTTATATAATGTTTATAAAAATCTAGTGAGTAGTTATTACTAATTCTATTTTACAAACAAGGAAACAGAAGCTTAGACATAAAGTAATTTTAAGAAAAAACACACAGATAGTAAATGGTAGAGCTAGAGAATTATTCTTAATATATCTGACTCCTAAACCAATATTTTGAACAGCAACTAAAAATCCCAGAGTACAAATTTCTTGTTATTCTTTCCACCCATTTTCTTTCTTCTATGCTCAGGAACTAATTTATTATGAAGCTATCTTGCATTTTTACTAGGATTCAGGCTCAGAAATTTTCATTGTTTGAATCTGTGGGGGCTTATAAAAATGTCCTAGCTACTCTGAAGTTAAGCAGAGAAAGTCAAATTATTATGTTGATATTTTAAATTCTACAAATATTTTTGTATGTTTCAAACGATATTGGTATATTTGTATAGCTGTGATTTTTTTAGAAGTCTTAAGTGAATGAATACTTCTCCTGGAAAATTATTTCCATAGTAAAAATTTTATTATTCTAACAAGTATGTACATAAAATTTAATTTTATTGCATAATAACTGGAAAATAAAGTTCAATATAAAACTATCTAAAACAAACGCTGAATTATCCCATAATTAAGAAAAAATTCACTGTTGGTAGCCAACACACATGTTTTGGCACTTGGGCTATCACCCACAAGGCAGTTGGTGCCCTACCCAGGAACTGCAACTTTTCCTCCATACCACTTGGGGGCCTGATATCACAGGTGCTCTGCTCCAGGGCAAGCTCTCATTTCTATTCATGCTATAGTCTTTTAAGACATCAACTCCACTCTGCTAAAAAATAGTACTTACTTTTACACTGTAAAATAGAGAAATGTGTTTCTCTTGATTTCAACACTTTCAAAAGGGTCTCATAGAGGTATTTTGGGGATCTCAGGGTTGGCTTTTTAATATATTTAACCTATAGGTATTCTCTCCATAGCTTGCATAAATTCTCCTAATGGAGATGTATTTGGAATAGACATTAGCAACAACTGTCAAGTTGTACCTGGACATATCACCTTCACGTTATCCTCAGGTTAATTGCTGAGGCTAGCTAAATATGCCAGATTGTTTCTTTTCTCAGGGTAAAGCCATTCCCACAGAGCATGGAGTCCCCTCATCTGTGTTTGATTCCATTAATTTCCATGAAATAATACTCCAAATATGCACACATATATTTCTGTATCTTAAACAGCTTATTTATAAACATTAACACAAAACTGTTTTATGAAACATATCTTTAAAAACAATGAAATAAACTCTTGTTTGACTAATCAATTAAGAAGGAAAAATATATAAATATACACTGATAGAGCTGAAAAAAATATAACTCTAGATACTCAAGAGACTAGAAAAAAAAAAAAAACTGTACATTTTAGCCTAAAATAAAATCTTTGAAAATATTGATAATACATAGATTTATAGAACTATCAATATTTACAATGTGTCTTACCAGATCAAAACATTGAAAGAAAATAAAAGTTATTAAAGAACTATCATTACAGATTTAAGACTGTGAATTAGGATTTATATTTCATAGAAAAAAATAGTAATGTTACTTTATTGTTCCAGCACATAAATGAATGACTATTTATTGATTGATTATTAAGTTGTTTTTTAGTTTAAGTATATCATATATGAGTTTACTGACAGCTAATACAATTTTTTCAAATGTCATTTAAATTTCCATCCATTATACAGGTACACATAATTTAACCAGTACTTTTTAAGTGTTTTCTTATATTTTGATTTTATAATAACACTTAGCAGAAAAGTTACTATAAAATATTTTGCTTATCTGTATAACTGATTCTAATATCCTTGAAATACAGAATCCAGGAGTAACCACATTTTGCACTATCACCAATATAGTATGAACAAGCACATTCATTTATAGTTTCAACAAGTCTTGGTATTACTTTTTTGTATTTTATTATTGTTATTCCCTGCCATTCCACTTATTGTTTGTATGATGAACTTCTTATACTTGAGCTAATTTGTTTTGTACCTTGCCAAAAAATTGCCTAAATTGGAGAGGAAAAAAAAAAAAACAAACTGTAATTAATTTAGGATATAATGTAGTAGGTTGAAAAGGTTCAGAATGTGATCTCATATGGAAATGGATTCTTTGTATATGTAATTTGTTCAGGATCTTGAGATTAAATCATCCTTGATTTAGAATGGGCCCTACGTCCAATGACTGATGTCCCTATAAAAAGAAAAGAGGACAGAGAGAGAGAGAGAGAGAGAGAGAGAGAGAAGAATTTCATTTGGAGACAAAAACAGTGATTGGTATGATGATGCCACAAACCAAGGAATGGCTAGGGCCACAGGAAGCCAGAAGATAAAAGGAAGAATTTTTGCCTAGAACCTTCAGAAGGAGTATGGCCCTGCTAACAACTTGATTTCAGATTTCTAGCTTCCAGACTGTAAAACAATAAATTTCTGTTATTTTAACCCTCGAAGAAGTCTGTGGAAATTTGTCATGTTGGCCCTAGGAAATGACTACATATAGCATGAGTTAGTCTTCTTACTCTCTCCCAAGTTGTTAGCCAGTCTTCCATAGAGCATAATAATAATCCTATACATGATGTGAAGTACCACCTTTAATCTTTAAGATACTTTGACCAGTTTCTAGAATTTCTAGTAGATTCACTATTTTAAATGTACCCAATCATTCATTTCTTCAAATATATGATTGCAGATTTTCCTAATTGTGCTAGTTCTTCCTTAAAACTTCTAAAATTTATTTTTACAATTCTTCTTCCAAATGAATTTTAGAATTCTTTGTAAAATGACAAAAAAATTAGCATTGGCTTTTTATTACAAATGTATTCAATATATGGAACATTTTTGGAAATGAAAATTTTTATGTGACTTATAATTCCTAACCAAGAGGGTTTTACGTTTGCCATGAATCAAGTCTAATTTATACTTTTCAGTAGTTATATTCATATATTTTATATGTCATGTGTATTTACTCTTATCTCTTATTTATGAATTCAATCGATGTCTTTAGTGTTCTACCCTTTAGTGGGACGTTGTGCTGTTAACTGTGATCTTCATTCTTTATTTTGTAAATTATTCCTATTTATCTAAGAGGTTTGATTAGAAATGTTGGTAAATTTTATTAGACATCTTCCTGGCATCTATTGAATTAATAATTAGGCATTACACTATTGACCTATGTTTTGGAAAACTGTAAAAAAAAAAAAGATAAGGATTTTCCATTACTCAGCTATAGCTATGATGAGAATGATTGGGCAGCATTCAACACCTAATGGTTGAGTGTCTGCTATATCCTGTTTTCACTAACACATCAGAATTACAACTCCTGACAAAACAGCCTAGAGATGGGTCATTTATTTGTTCACTTAAGTATTAAAAACCAAATTCTACTTTTTGTCTTGATTGAGTAACTGGGACTGAAATTTTCTCCCTACTTTAACAATTAGAAAACTGGACAAATTCAAAGACAAAGAGTGAAATATTAGAGAGGTAGCTAGAATTTGCAGGTCAAAATATCTTATAGAGGAGAGACACACAGAGAGGGACAAATATCTGCAGATGGGTCCTCTCAAGTCTTTAGCTGATTATACTCACTGTGCATGTCAGAGAAAGAACCACCAGAAAGCAGTATGTAAAAAATTCCTGAAACTAATATTTGATGGAAAGAGTTAGAGTACCCATAACCAGAGTAAAAGGAATTCATAATTATGAGACATAATGAAGAATACTCAGATTATCACCTTAGTAGAGGGGGTAAATTAGCCTCAGACTAAAGGCTGCTCTGAGCATTTCCTCATACAGTTAAAATATGCTTTGAAAGAAATAACCAGACCCAAAGTAACTTATCTGTGTATCAGAAGAAAGTTCAACACATTTTTTCCAAGCAATTAGATATTTAATAAGAAGCATTTCCATGGACACAAAAAGAAAAACAAAGGTTAATGATTGGAGCAAATTATAAACCCAGTGTCTGAGTCCTGAGAGCTGTCAATAGAGAAGATTTCTAGATATCAGTGTTGAAGCATCTTTTGCAGTTTGAAATGTCTCTGATGATGTCACTGAGTGTTAAGGTAAACTTTCTGAGTGGCTTACACAGCAACAGCAATGAAGATTGTCTACATATGGGTTATTGAGGTGATCTCTCAAGTTTATATCAGGTTGTTCAACTTAAGTTTGTAGGTCTTCAGGAAAAGGGAAGCTTTGGTTCTCAATGATTCCAAGTCAAAAGAAAAATTAGTTTGAAGAGCTAAGCCAAATTTTGAGAAAATTAGAATTCAAGACTCAGTCCAGTTTTATGGGAAAACAAAACCTCACAAACAATTAACAGAATAATGGCCAAATATCCATAACTGTGTGTTATAGTTTCTGCAGAAACACAACTTTTTTCCTCTCTAAAATCACCCTCAATTCTACTAAAGATAGCCAAATGAAGACTAATTTGTTTTCAAAATAAGTCGAGATTCAGTAAACTTGGCCTGATAATTTACATAAGTTTATTAATTATAGCAATTGACCACATAGGCTCTTTTCAATCTGCTTTGCTGGAACTTTTCTTAAGGAATTTCCAGATCGAACTCATAAATGCCTTTTGAGACCAGGAAACCATGCCAAGGACTTCCAATCAGATCCATCTATAATACCTATAGATTTGGGTGAATTCCTCTCTTCTTGAGGTCCCCAAATATCCTGAGGTTCTTATACCTTCCAGGTAGTTTACTTACTCACATTATAAAGCTGTTGGGATTCCAGTAAGCAAGGTACCAGGCTGTTTTTCCAAGGGGCTTTATGGCTCCATAAAGTCAATCTTAGCTCCTTAAAGCTGTTTGGTCATTTCTGAGTCTATGCAAATTCTCTAATATGATTCTTCAGCCAAAGCCTTGGTAATATAACCCATATTTCCAATTGTGTCCTGTTACAATGAGAACAGATTCTTAGTGAACTTATGTAAATAACACTATTGCCATGAAAATAAGACTACTCACTAAGAGTCCAAATTCTAGAGGGATCAGGTAGGGAGAAAAGAAATAAATGTTTCAATTCTGCTTACAAAGGTATAATTTAGCAAATTGCTGTCAATCATAGTTAACTTAAGAGGAAAGGTTTCCTTATATTGGAAAACAAAGACTGAAAAAGCCAGTAATAATTCAGACAAAAAGTTATAAAAATTAAAATCCTACTCATCAGTTTATTTAGACCCATGCAATTAATTTCTATTGAACTTGATCCTTTGTTAGCCATTTTAAGAAGCCATCAATTTTCCAGTAGAGTTCTATAATTTCTTACCATATTAAGTGTTATGATCTGAAAGTTATCAGAAACTTGTATATGTCAATGCAGGTTTATATGAATCTCCTTGAAGATGAAGCATTTTTGTAAAACCAGAGTAAAACAATTAACTATAAATGACAAAAGACATAAAATGGCATAATTAAAGATCTGATTACAGTGCAATTTACAAAGACGTTTTGTTTTTTTTTTTTGTGACATACATACAACATTTTAAGAAAATAACTAGAATTATGACTATTATATTAAGACATATCCAAATTTTAGGAAGTTTATATAATTTCTAAAATATTTATATTAATAACACTTACCCATACAGTATAATCTAAGAAGGCTTATCATCACTCATTTGACATGTTTCCCATATAATTTAACATACCAGATAAACCTAATTAGTTTAATATCTCTCTTTGAGATGTTTCAGGGGCCCTCTAAAATATCCCAGAGTTAACTAGAGGTCAAAAAGATGTCATTTAGGATTTGATTTGGGAAAGTTTGTCAAAGATATCAAAGGTTTTAACTACTTGGTCGAATAGTATCATAGATCACTGTGAAATAATACTTATTCATTTAACCAAAGTGAAAGTAAGTATCTCAATACTTTGTTTCTAAAAACAAACCTTTCCTCGTAGCATATTTTTTCAATGGGATACAAGACATTTTTCTAATAACCCAGACAGTTTTAGTTTTTCTGTAATAGGAAGACTAAAGTAGGTAAACTTAGACTTGTTTAGCAATTAATGTTTCAGTGTTTCATCTTATATGAAAATAATCTAGACATTCAATGAACTCTCATCATTTAATTTAATGTAGCAAAACTCTAAAGTTTTAAATTACTAAAAGATTTAAAGAAACCATTTTTAAGCAGACATACCATAAAACACAATTATTCTTAAAGAGTTCACCTAAAAGCTCTTATTCCATTTATATTTATTTAATTTACTTGTTCCCAACAATTATATTTAGATTACCCAAGAAAACTTCATGAGACAAAGTCAACCATCATTCCAAGTTATTTTTCTTCCTGACAAATTTTGTAACAGATATATCATGATCTTATTTGACTTTCAGCAAACTAAGTATAATAAAAGTATCATACTTAACTTGATAACTCTAAAGACATGTTTGTCTTTAATTAATTAAACCAAAAAACTTAAGCTGGCTTTAACACTGAATATTTTCTCAGATCATGTAAAGCTGAATTTCATTGGGGTTAGTTTCTGTTATATTCCAATACCATCTACAGGTAGAAAATGTGACACATCTATAACACATATGAACATAGAAACAGGCACATACAAGCACATAAAACAGACACAAACAGAGACCTCATAGTCCCATTCCAAAATTTCAGCCATGAATGAGGTACAATAATAAAAAATCCACCAATTACAAAAGAGATTGAATTCAAATTGTGTTTCTGGCTGATGGAACAAATAAAGGTCAGTGGTTTGGATGGCTAAACCCTTTATATTAATACTTATGAAGAAGATACTAAAGATTTGTGTCTGTCCTTGACAAGTCAAGTTCCAAATAGCCTATCCCTCTTTTGTTCTTTCTTTTGATAAGAGTTATCTTTCTGAAATTTACTTGTTAAAGAGATGACCTAGATAAGAGTTCCTGGAGAAGACCAGGTAGAACATTTAAATCTCAAGTACACAGGGAGGAAATGCAAGTCCCTCTCAGGAGGACTTTTGTTCCCTTAAGGTTAGAATTTTTTCAATACTTACAAGCCTCTTAAGATAAATAGGGGAGGTTTTGGGAGTGGCAAAAATGGTTGGTGGCCTTTGAATTATTTCTGGAGCCAAATCTCTGGTCCTATAAAGACTAAATTTGTAAAATGAAGGGCAGCTGTTCTAAATTCCTCAAAGAATTGGGTGGCCACGTAAATGATATCAAAATGCTGATCTGCCCAACTATATTTTTTTTTTAATTTGCTTCTTTATATCAGGGAGATAGTTTCCAAATAAGATGGAAATTTAAAAATAATTTATATGTTTTAGAACTTCAAGGTTCAATGTATCATGACTTCAAAAAGTCTGCACAAGGCATTCAATAAAGGCCTTCTTCTGAGCACATGATTCAGGCCCCTATCAATTCACTCTAGGGGCAAAAATCTTTCACTATTGCTTTTATTAGACCCCCAAATATCAGGCCTCAGTTTCCACCTCACCTTGTGTGGGTTCCGGTAACCCTATTGATCCCCTTTAGCATGTTCAATTAACATTGCCCAAATGGCAGATTTACATGCCCTGTCTTACGATACCAGTCAGGGGAAGCATTCCCCAGTGAGACACAATGTCCAAACCCATGACACAATCAGGCAAAAGAGATGCATCCACCTTACATAGAACCTATTCAAATATACAATTTTAAAAAATAAATGTCCAATGCAATTCAATTAATTTTTTCTTTCATTTTTTTGTTTTTGGTCTCACTTTGCGGCATGCAGGATCTTAGTTCCCAGACCAGGGATAGAAGCTGTGCCCCCTGCAGTGGGAGTGCAGAGTCTTAACCACTGGACTGTCAGGGAAGTCCCTCAATTAACTCTTATACCTCTAACCATAGCCTCAAATAGGACCCCATCAACATGTCTCAGTCTTACCAGGAGTCCCAGAAACTTTTCCTTCCTACACTCCAGCCTTTGTATACATTCCTGTATAAAAGGCTTTGGGGTACCCAGTGAAGGGTCAAACCAAGGGATCCAGGCCCTTTTTGTCAATCTTTAGCTTGATTAATTGGCCTAACTGTTGCCCCAGGTGATTGCTGGTCGGGTTTCTCAGTATAATTTTACTTTCCAGCCCTTTAAATTTCTTCAAACTGGGATTAATAGAGCAGACTTGTTTGAGGCCTTTTAATGTTGAGGGACTAATTGGGGGTCTTTTTGCCCCACCCAAACTTAAGTAGTGCTGTATTAGAAATCTTTGTTTTAATCCCATCAGTGTCCATTTTATTTATTACATTTCCTAATCACCATCTAAAGATTTTCATCCTGCTGGAATGAGTCCTGTGACTTGTCACTTTAATAACCCTTTAAAATTTTTGACCTTGTAAGGAAGAGTCTCTTGATTCTCCTCTCAACTTCTTCCCATTGTCTTGTTAATTAACCTAATGTTTTCCTTACATCTGTAAGACCTATGAGGGGAAGCTGAGACCACAAATTGAATAAGGCCTCCCAAACCATTTTTTTAAAATAGGGGAGTTCTTAAGGCTAGCTGCTATATTTCTTTGTATTTATCTTTTAATTTGGTCTTTCTATAAGTACCAATGTAAAAGCTGTTTATAATAAGAGCTCTCTAAAAAAATTACCAATTTAGAAGTTTTGCCAATTTAAAAAATCCATTATCTGGTCATTGATGAGTAGAATTTGAACAGTTCCTCAAACTAATGAGCCTTTTTATGGCTTAACCAAGGACATAAGAGGTATCCCACAAGAGAGTGATTCAGCCCTCACAAGATGCAGAAAGTTCACTCCCAAAGATAGTCTAAGATGATGTTTCATCATATAAGCAGAAACAACAAAGACTGAGAAAACAATGGCCTCTTATGGACTAAGACTCCCTTATGACAAACTCCCTTGCCAGCTGACTCAGTCAGACAAAGAACTCTCAGCTCAGAATCCTATCTATTCAACTGACCACTAAATACACACCAACCAGTAAGTGCACCTTCCAGATGTCAGAGAACAGATAGAATATTCTCACTGGGCCACAAGTCAGGTTCTCAGGACATAACAAGATGGAAGGAACAACCTCATTCAGTTTTTTTCTTATATGCACATTAACAGGTTTAGCTAATCCTCGGGTTTCTTGGAGTTAATCTAATACCTAAGAGGAATGTGCTGAAGGGTTGGGGAATGTGTATTGCTTTACAGATTACCTCATTGCATGGAAATTTTCTTGAGGTTGGTAGGTAATCTTGTGTCAATCTAACCCATTCCACGACTAACCTATTCTTTCATCTGTGCCTTCTTGAGGGGGTGAGCACCCTAATGGCCCTTAAATGCTTGACTCATGCACACCAATGGTTCAGCTGTGGCTTTCAAGATATCTTTTGGCAATAGCTCTTACCTCATGTGCATATTAACCCACAACAAAGTTTGTCTAAATAGAGCCTGGTCTGTTGAGGTCCACAAACTCATCAGTCTGTGGGGCTGGCCAAGACAATGGACTTATTATAAGGCCTATGCCTGCATTGTACCTTATGGAATTTCATTCTTATGACAAATGAACAATAGACAGAAACAAAGAAAAACAGCTACCATCTCTTAGAGGAAAACAATCAACAAACTAAGAGTACTGTAGCAAATTTCTAAAGATTCCTGAGTTCAAGGAGCTAACCCTATAAATATTTTCTCCTGCTACTCTAATTTCAGAAAAGAGAAAAACTCTTACCACTCCCATTTCCAACAGACTGAGATCTGGAAGATTGACTGACATAGTAAGAATTTTTACATTCTGCAGGCTTCTGTTAGGTGTTCTGGGATCTCTTATCTGCAGCAACTTTCGGGCAAGTAGTGGCCAGCTATTAAAGTTGAACAGTCACCAACTGTTGGAGGAAGAAATTTTCCTCTACCCTTCTACGTTCTTCTGGCTGCTCTAAAAATTATATTGACATGAGACAGATTAACAGAAGACAATCAAATAAAGCTTAATAACATGTATACATTAGAGACTGTGAATGAAAAATATCACCTGCCATATCAGTAAGCAAAAGATGTTGCATCTATCAAGCCATGACATTACAGCCTCCCCAGTGGTGAACCCTGAGGGAACTCAGGATATAATAGGATGTCTACCACTAAGCAGTCAGCCACTGCAGCCACTCCCAATGATGCAGCTTGAGGAGATTCATGATGAGAAACACAGGGTACTGCCCCCAGATAGCTGAGGTACATAGCAAAGGAATGATTTCTGTGAGCCAAGACTCTTGCATCTTCTCATACATAGAAAAGTGAAAAACTCCTTAACCTGAGATAACTGGTTTTCTTTTATTAACAGTAATTTTTTGATGTTCCAACTACCTGGTCTTTGTTGCAAAAATTCCTATGTTCCCTGCCCCCCCACCTTTTGCCTCTTTGGAATGGTCTCTCAAAGCTATTTGAGATGCTGTGTCCAGGCTTAAGTCCTCAGATTTTTCCCTTGAATAAAACATAACTCTCAACTTCTAGGTTGTGCATATTTTTTGGTTGATAAAACCCAGAAGAATTGACTAACTCAAAAGTTCAACACTCTTCCTTTTAAACACAAATAGCAAAATCACACCAATATAACCAGAAATTGTCAAATTGGGACAGAGGGTAAAGGACCTAACTAAACACTATATATAACAAACAACTCAATTATAAAGACACAGAATAGTTAAAATAAATTGATGAAAAAAGATTTGCCATGCAAATTTTAACCAAAAGTAAGTTGGAGTGACTATATTAATTTTAGAAAAAGTAAGAGCTCATCAACTAATTTGGTAAAGTTGCAGGATAGAAAACTAACACACAGAAATCTGTTGCATTTCTATACACTAACAACAAAAGATCAGAAGGGAAATTAAGGAAACAATCCAACTTACCATCAGCTCAAAAGGAATAAAATGCTTAGGAATAAATCTACCTAAGGAGGAAAAAAACCTGCACTCTGAAAACTATAAGACACTGATGAAAAACTGAAGATGACATAAACAGAAAAAAAGATATACCATGTTCTTGGGTTGGAAGAATCAATATTGTCAAAATGATTATATTGCCTGAAACAATCTATAGAGTCAGTGCAATCCCTATCAAATTACCAATGGCATTTTTCACACAACTAGAATAAAAAAAATTAAAATTTGTACGGAAATACAAAAGGCCCCGAATAGTCAAAGAAATCCTGAGCAAGAAAAATGAAGCTGGAGGAATCAGGCTCCCTGCCTTCAGACTATACTACAAAGCTACAGTATTCAAGACAGTATGGTACTGGCACAAAAACAGAAATATAGATCAATAGAACAGGATAGAAAGCTCAGAAATAAACCCATGCACATATGGTCAATTAAACTATGACAAAGGAGGCAAAAATATACAATGGAGAAAAGACAGTCTCTTCAATAAATGGTGCTGAGAAAACTGAACAGCCACATGTAAAAGAATGAAATTAGAATATTCTCTAACACCACACACAAAATAAACTCAAAATGGATTAAAGACCTAAATGTGAGACCAGATATTATAAAACTTTTAGAGGAAAATATAGGCAGAACATCCTTTGACATAAATTGCAGTAAGATCTTTTTCAATCTACCTCCTAGAGTAATGAAAATAAAAACAAAAATAAACAAATGGGATGTAATTAAACTTAAAAGCTTTTGCACAGCAAAGAAAACCATAAACAAAACAAAAAGACATCCACCGAATGGGAGAAAATATTTACAAATGAAGCAAAGGACAAGGGATTAATCTCCAAAATATAAGAACAGCACATGCAGCTCAATATCAAAAAAACAAACAACCCAATCAAAAAATGGGCAGATGATCTAAATAGACATTTCTCCAAAGAAGACATATAGATGGCCAAAAAGTACATGAAAAGATGCTCAACACTTTTAATTATCAAAGCAATGCAAATAAAAACTACAATGAGGTATCACCACACACCAGTCAGAATGGCCATCATTAAAAAGTCTACAAACAATAAATGCTGGAGAGGGTGTAGAGAAAAGGGAACTCTCCTGCACTGTTGGTGGGAATGTAAATAGGTACAACCACTACGGAGAACAGTATGGAAGTTCCTTAAAAAACTAAAAATAGAACTACTATATGATCCAGCAATCCCACTCCTGGTCATATATCTGGAGAGAACCATAATTTGAAAAGATACATTCACCCGAGTGTTCACTGCAGCACTGTTTACAATAGCAAAGACATGGAAGCAACCTAAATGTCCATAGACAGACGAATGGATAAAGAGGACTTGGTACATATATACAATGGAGCATTACTCAGCTGTAAAAGGGAATGAAATAATGCCATTTGTAGCAACATGGATGGACATTGAGATTACCATACTAATTGAAGTAAGTCCTACAGAGAATAATGAATATCATATGATATCATTTATATGTGGAATCTAAAAATATGATACAAATGAACTTATTTACAAATCAGAAACAGACTCACAGACTTAGAAAACAAGCTTACAGTTACCAAAGTGGAATGTTGGGGAAGGGATAAATTAGGAGTTTTGTATTAACATATACACACTAGTATATATAAAATAGATAATAAATAAGACCTACTATATAGCACAGGGAACTCTATTCAGTAGTCTGTAATAACCTACATGGGAAAGAAATCTGAAGAACAGATATATGTCTATGTATAACTGAATCACTTTGTGGTACACCTGAAACTAACACAACATTTTAAAACAACTATACGCCAATATAAAGAAATTTTTAAAAATGTAGAAAAAGTAGACTGCAGAAGAAGAACTATGACCAGGAAAAAAGAGCAATGGTCATAATGATCATGTTAAGTGGATGTTTTACATTCATGAGAAACTGACAAATTGTTTTCCAAAATGGGTACATCATTTTGCATTTGCTACTAACAATACATGAGTTCCAGTTATTCCATATTATCACTAACACTTTGATATTATCAAATTTTTTAAATTCTACTCATTATTTGTTTTTATGTAATAACATTTAATCATGGTTTTAATTTACATCTCCCTGATAAATAATGATTTGTTATTCAATCATTCAAATTTTTACTAATGAGTTGTAAGAGTCCTTTACATGTTTGTGTATACAAGGTTTTTACTGAAGCGATTTGCAGCAATTTCCACCTAGGGTCTTGTTTGCCTTTTCATTGTGCTTGACATATACTTTAGAAGAAGAGAAATTTACTTTTTTTCAAGTCATTTTTCAATATGTTTGCACTTATGATTTATTTGTGTACTATTAAAAATATTTTCTAACCTCAAATCATTATTCCTTTTGTATGCTTTCTATAAGATATATATCCCCACTACTGGGCATACACCCTGAGAAAATCATAATTCAAAAAGAGTCATGTACCACAATGTTCATTGCAGCTGTATTTACAATAGCCAGGACATGGAAACAACGTAAGTGTCCATCGACAGATGAATGGATAAAGAAGATGTGGCACATATATACAATGGAATATTACTCTGCCATAAAGAGAAACAAAATTGAGTTATTTGTAGTGAGGTGGATGGACTTAGAGTCTGTCATACAGAGTGAAGTAAGTCAGAAAGAGAAAAATAAATACCATATGCTAACACATATATATGGATTCTAAAAAAAAAAACAAAATTGTTCTGATGAACCTAGGGGTAGGGTAGGAATAAAGACGCAGATGTAAACAATGGACTTGAGCACTCGGGGAGGGAGAAGGGTAAGCTGGGACGAAGTGAGAGAGTGGCATGGACATATATACACTACCAAATGTAAAATAGATAGCTAGTGGGAAACAGCTGCATAGCACAGGGAGATCATCTTGGTGCATTGTGACTACCTAGAGGGGTGGGATAGGGAGGATGGGAGGGAGATGCAAGAGGGAGGACATATGAGGATATATGTATATGTATAGCTGATTCAATTTGTTATAAAGCAGAAACTAACACACCATTGTAAAGCAATTATACTCCAATAAAGTTGTTAAAAAAAAATCTCAATTTTAGGTCTATGATCTACTTAGATACTTTTTGTTTTGTGAGATAAAATTGTCTTTTCTCATTTTTCCTCATGGATATCTATATGTCCTTTTACCATTTGTTGAAAATGTTATCTTTTCTCATTATATAAACTTTTCATTTTTTAAATCTTTTTCAAAAACCAATGGATAATATATGAATGGACCTTTCTATTAAGTTTCATTGATCTATATGACTACTCTTACCAGAAAGACCAAAACATCTTTTTCACTGTATTGTCTTGAAATCACATAGTGTCATTCTTCAAACTTTGTCCTTTCTCAAAATTAATTTGAATACTCCAAGTTCTTTGTATGTTATATAAATGAATTCTGAACTTAGCAAGATCACCAAACTATTTTCTGTTTTTCATACTACAACACAGTTGAGGAATTTCCTCAGGGCAGAAAGATGAGGCTATGGTAAGGGTCTCCTAATTTGTTTCACTTTTCTCAGGAATCACATTCCTCCACATTTTGTCCAATAACTGAAAATAGATATTTTCTAGGTTTTTTTCTTGTTTTCTAATTGTTTACAAACAAGGATAATTCCAGACGATCTCACCATTTCAAGGCCAGACATAGAAATCTGAAAATTAATATTTTTATGTTCATATATCAGGGTATATCATTTCTTGTTGCTTTGTTATAGTTTTGAATCCTCGCATAATGTTTTAGCCCTTTAATATAACTAAAGTATTTTATGCTCGTTGCCTCAAAGAATAGATGAATGATCAGAGTGCAGAGAGAAGGAAAGAAGGGGCCAGATCTTGCTGCTTTTATTTCCAAAAGTCAAAACCTGTTAAAAGCAAAATTAAAGATACAATTCATGATCATTAAGAAAATGATTTCCCTAATCTGTATTATACTTTACCTAAAAAAATATTTTACATGTTATAGAAGGAGCTACATACTCTTCATTAGCAGGAACTTTGATAGATCCTGTAAATTGTGGGAATCTAAGACCAGAGATAACTATTCTCCTAATCTGGGAAAAAAATCTCAGGAAGGTGGTAAGACTATTGAGATGAGCCAGGAGCCACAAAACATCTGCATTTCTTGTTAATAAACTGATCTGTCACAATCTCATTGACTTCATTATTTGTATCATAGTGAGGTAGTAAAACGTTTCCAGTATGCTTGAGAGTAACATAAAAACAAAACATAAAACCCAGATTACTGTAAAAGCCTTGAGAAAGAAAAGAAACATTGACTGTTTCCAGATGGAATTGAAGTAACAATTGTGGATAAATGAAAACAAAGACAGATCCATTTACTCTGTTGAGCAAGATCTGTGCCTGTTTCTAACAGAGACACATCAAAAATAATTTGTGATATCCTGTATTGTACTAATTACATAGTTGAATAATTACACACTCTAAATTACAACCAAGGACAGGTCATCTAGAGATATAATGGTCGTGCCCTATAACAAAACACATATGCATATTTAACATGGATTCTCAAAATTCCCATGGATTGGGAAGGATCAGAGTTGCAAAGAGTGGTAAAACAGGATTAAATATCCAGCACAGATATGTGATACTGTCAGAAAGAAGGAAAGCTGGCAAATGTATCCTTTCTGGATAAGGTTAGTCTTGATATCTGGATTTCCCAAATTATTGCAAACATTTCAGGCAAGAGGAATACACTTTTTGTTTTGCAACCTCAGCGATCAAAGCAAAGGAATACTATTATCTCCAACAAATTGACACAGTATGAATTTAACCTTAAAGTTAGAAATGAGGTCCAGCAGAAGACTATGTTAGACAGATAGAAATATATGCCCTGACCACAAAGGAATTCTAATTCTCAGTGCCTACCTAGAGAAATTCTTGAACACATATCCATATTCAAGAAAATATATCCAAAGATATTCATTGCAACACTTTTTCCAGTAGTTAAACAAAACAAATCAAAACTGTTTTGCTCTAGGATAAATTAACAAGTGCTTTATTTATACAATGGAACACCCTACAAAAATTACAATGAATAAACTAAAGGTACATGTATCAATGGGGCTGTTTTTAAAACATAGTATAGAATGAAAACATCAAGTTATAGTATGATAAAATTTATATAAATTTTGGAAACATTGCATCTCACTAAAATTAAAACAAACAAAAAAAAATATGTAAAAGAAAGAGGACAAATAGAGGCAAGTCTCAAAGCCAAAAAGGAAAGAGAGAGATATACTTCAGTATACATATCACCTCTTTTTGCTTTGAAAGTGTAAAATGGTATATGATTGATAATTTCAGTCCACACACTCCATTGTGCAAACATTCCTTGACTTATTTCGTGATAACAAACTGAAAATTAAATTTTGAGGATTCATTATACTAGGTGAAAGAAATTTAACCTTTAAATTTAAATGATTCTTATTTTGGACTATGGCTATATTTACATAATTCAATACCTATATTTCTTTCTTCCTCCATCTCCCAGGTAATTGGGTTTATCTTCTATCTTCAGAATCTAGAAGAATTTCTTAAATTTAAAATGTGGTTAAACTTTTTTGAGAAAATATTACAAGAATTAATGTAAATGTCTGTCTGAACACTATGTGTATGCTTATCATAAAAGTAATAGACAACATCTTGAGGCAGAAAAAGGTAAAGAAAGAATAAACTCTGTAACAAAGAATAAATTTAGTAATAGTATAATGCAAAATTCAATAATGGAAATGAAATAAAAGACAAATGTACCTTTCTCTTTTTATAATATAAAATACTAATTTTGCTTATCCTGGCATACATCTCATCAGACAAGCCTACTTTTGTTCCATTTAAATGCATAGATATATAAATAATAGTGTCCCTGACAAGAGTAATAGCTTTATTTTTAAAAAGCTAATTCTCTTATCCTGTTTCTAAATTTCAAATGAAAAATATTTTCTTTCATAGTTGTGACCTTAAGGAAGGAAGTGGACACTTTCTAAACACTGGGTTTTCATGCCTTATTGAAGGATAAGAAAAATTATGCATCCATATATTCATGTATTCATATTTGTATTGAACTTGTAACAAGCACTTTTCACAATAATTTTAAAATGTATAAATCATTTTATTCCAAGTTAAGGTCTCTCCATTCTTCTTGACTTAAGAAACATTATTTCAAATAGATTTCCACCTATATTTCTTAAACAAATGTATTCTTAGCAGATTTCACTCTATCTCTGTTAATGTTACATTCATATTGAAAATAATAACACTTTTAATAAATTTTAAAAATCTTTTAAATTTTTTAAGTGTGTGAGGTGTTGATTCCTGGATTGCATAGAATATTATTCCTATGCTTACCTCAGTTTAACATGTTAAGTTTATGTTAATATTTATGCAAGTTTTGTTTTTAAACATAAATACAATATAAACTTACAAACCACATAAAGTATTTTAGTTAATAATGGTCCTATTTTTCCATCAAGTCCAAGTTCATTTTATTGATAATATATAATTAAATTTTTCTTTCTTTATTTTTCTATTAATTAAAATATTACCATTTCCAGAATCAGCTAACTTTTCTTGATTTATTATGCTATTCCCAACTATGACTGTTTTCATTCATCTTTGTCTTATATTTTATTTCTAGCCTACATCTACATAACTTTGCACATTTAACACAGAATTTGGTAGTTTTCTTAATGACTTGAATTCTAATACTAATATATTTTATTATATTATATTTATACATTACTTTAAACCAAATTTAAAATTATATTTAGATATAACTGTTTTTGTATTCTACAATGAGTAGTCATTATATATGTGTATATAAATACACATATATGTGTATGTGTACACACATATATATATATTTATATATTTATATATATATCTCAAAGCATTTAGTCTTATCTCCTATAGTAAGTGGAAATGAAGTAGCAGATGTTAGGTTTAATATTTTTTTAAAAACCTAAAAAATAAGAAGAAAGGAAGCTATTTAAAATTTTTGAATATTAACATAGAGATCTGTAGGTATTAAAAAGCATAAAGTACATCTTTGTGCTATATAGAAAGCTTGTAGAGATTTGACATTGATTCCTTGTAAGACACATTTGCTTCTTCTGTAGGTAGTTCTTACATGTTTAATCTTTTGAAATAACATAATAGATTAGAATATAAAATATTCCATTGCCAGATAAGTTATGCAATGGAAACAGTAACAAGTATATTAGAAAAGGCAGAATATTACATTATTAACTATGAACATAGCTTGAGAAATTTTTCCTGAACTTAAGGGAAATAGACAAATGGTAATACAATGGTGGTTATACAATATGAAGTTTAATATAAAAGTAGTAATAGGAAAATTAGAAAAGAATTTTACAGAAAATTATTTAAGATGAGAAAAAATTATAAAACAAATGCAAAAATTTGCAGTAATTGAGAAAAGACCTGTATCTTCAAGTTGAAAGTGCTCATTACAACTGATCACAAGTCACTTATTTTTTAAAAAATTCTTTGTAATTTCAATGTTCTGGCTTCTTAATTTGTTAATTCTTTTCTGCCAAAGTCCTCTACTCCATATCAGCCCCTTACTCCCATGGACATCCCACGGACTTGCTCATACAACTACACTTAAAATTTGCCCTTGCAAGTACCTCTTTTTCTATACATCACTTCCATCTTTCCATACAACTTCTTTTATTATTGCAAAATTAACAGTTCTATGAGCTTAACAGAATATACAAATTATTGATCAACAAGTGTTCACCAAATATTACCTTTTTGTGTCTTTGCTTTTCACCTAACCCAGTTTAAATACATTGCTCTAACATTTGAATATTTCATTGTGTACTAATTCAACTTCCTTGCACCTTTTTCCTTCTCTATATCAAGGAAAAGTCAATATTCTGTCCACCTTGTGCCTAGACCCATGCTACTGCATTTAACTAGAGAAAACACTTTTAAAGTTGTGATACATTTCTCACACATAAGTTTGTTTTCCACCCATGTAATTCTGCTACAAGATTGTCACTTCTCCAGGGTACCTCACTTCCAACCTAAAACTCAGCATGAAGACTTAGTTCACAGTCTGATGTCACCATTTCAACAGGTGGATTCCATTTTGCTTCAGATCAGAAGTTACACATGCATTTTCTACTTATAGTCATTGGAAGAAAGCATCATGTGGATTCACCTAACTACAAAGTGGCCTGGAAGAGTAATCTTCCATTTACTCAGAAAGGAGAGAGGAGTTAGCATGGGTGCACAGAGAAATCATTTACACAGCACAGACCTGTACTGATTCGATATGTTCTTAGTCCAAACATTCTTCCTTGACAAGTATTTTATACTTTCTTCTCTCTCCTCATATGTCCAACAAATATTTCCTGGATTTATTCTTACATTTTTTTTTCTAGAGAAAACAAAATCAACTTAGAAACTCCACAAATCTCTACAATCATGTCTCTATTTATTCATGCTTAAATATATATATTACAATCATTCCTGCTACCATAACTGAAACCTTACTGATTACATATAGGATCAACTATAATATTTAAGCACTAGAATCTTTCTCCTCTTGCTAACTGAAGGAGCTCAGTTCAGGAATTTCCCCTCTATCTTTGAATCTTATTTTTGTTTCTTTCCTATGGATTTTAACTAGTATCATACAAATATTTTGTAATATCTTCCATGAAGAAAATATCTTCTGAGCCCACATTAACTCCAGCTATCAACCCATATATCTTCACTTATTACCACAAGGTTTTCAACATAATTTCTAATCTCACTTCTCCAATTCCTTCTCTCATTTTCTTTCTTGAACTCATTCTGAATGTATTTAACTAAAAATTCTAAAAAAAATTCGGAAATATTTTTGAAATATATAAGTAGTTGAAAATATTTGTTTACTTTGTCAAGTAATTCTGTCTCTATCCTAAAGAAATTAATCAAAATACATATAAAACAAAAATACTTTTAAAAATTTGTACCATTGTGTGGGCATGCATAGATATGTACAGCTTGAATAAATTTCAAGAGCTAAATTACAGAAAAAATGTAAAAAATTAAATTTATTTTAATAGAACAATTTATCATTTAATCTGTTTCCACTTCTTCTGGGGGCAGAAAAATTAATAAAATAAAATCAAGGTAAATAAAGTCACTTCCATGTATTTCACATTTATTTGGGGGTACTAAATAATTCAGGATTTTCCCTCTTCTTCAGTTTTCCTCGGCGAAAAATCAATTTTCTTGGGGTTTTGAAAGTATCTAATCAGTCTTTCTGGCTACGGGGGGCCAAGCTTTTTGTTCATGCTCACTGGCATCCATCCATATTAATTCATATACAACAAACTGAGAACAAACATCACTTTCTGAGACTGTCTTCAAGTCCACTTACCTAGAGACCTCATTTGGCCTTTGAAAATACACATGCAAAATTCAGATCATAAGTAATTCAGACATGTAACATATAGTGCTTTGTTCCAAAGCTTTAGTTATCTCTTCTTGAAGGACAATTCTCCATGAATCACTCAGATTTCTGAACATCTTCAAAAGCAATCATACCTTACTTTCTCCAGACTGCATTTTCAAATATGTGTGCATAGCAGGTAGCCTTGGAAATGTAGCCATGTGTTTTCCTGGAACATATATATTTATATTTCTGAGTAATAAAGTTAGATATGTCTTCTTCCCTGAATCAGATTTATTTACATTCCAGAAAGGTAAAGGTAGAAATGTCATTTCCCTAGAGCATATTTTTATAAAATTTCAGGTTAATAAAAATAACATGTCTCTCTATTATCAAAGAAGGACAGGATTGGCAATACCCACTATATAAGGTCAGGGCTTCCTAATATCAACGTTCCTTTTTTTTTTTTTTTTCCTGTAACACTCTCCACTATGAGTGTTGGCCATACTTGGTCTTCATTATGCCCCCCTATGGGAAATGAGGCAATGGTTAGAGTAGCATAGAATAAGAAGAAAGACTTTTTTAGGTGATCTATATTTTCATCTAACTACTTAGAAATCAACATTTTTATTGACCAATTAAAATATTACTAATCCAGTAAAATCCAATGTGATGGAAGGATATGTCTATTCAGTGAATATAAGTAATTAAAACTATTTATAAAAGGTAGGTGTGAGAGAAAGTCATAAATCAATGTATTCAGGACAAATTTCAAAAAAAAAGTTGTAATTTAATAAAAAATAATACATACAATTCTTTCACTTGAGATTTGGGGGAAAAAAATGTAAGTAGCTCTATGATAACAACAACAAACAAAAACAACAAACCTGGGAAATTTCTGAATTCTAGAATTGCCACATTATGTTATTTAAAATGTCCAGGTTTCAAGAAAATTTATGATACACACACATACACACACACATACACAACAGGAAAACAATGTCCATACATAGCAAAATAAGCAACCAATAGAAACTCATTCCAAATTAAGCCTATATACTAAAGGTATCAGAAAAAAAAAAAAAAAAAAGACGTTAAATAAGCTCTAATATGTTTAAATATGTCCTAAAGAATTGAAGGAAAGTGAGAGAAAAATGTCTCATCAAATAGAGAATATCTATAAGAAGATTGAAAATTATAAATACATATGAGCCAAATAGAAATTCTGGTGGTAAAGATATAATGCCTGAAACCAAAAAATTTACTAGAGGGGCTTAACAAAAGATTCTCCTGGCAGAAGAAAGATTCAGGGAGACTGAGATTATTCACTTAGGAATCAGATTATTCACTTAGGAATCAAAGAAAGAGAATAATGAAGAATAACCATACCCACAGAGATCTGAGGGACACCATCAGGAATACCAATATGTGCATCATAAGGGTTCTAGAAGGATAAGAAATGGAGAATTAAACAAAAAACAATTTGTGAAGAAATGAAATTTGTGTTTTGTTTTGTTTCATTTTGACTCTGAAAGTTTCTCAAAATTTAATGAATGAAGAATACAGCACTCACAATGCAGTAGTAGAGCATATTATAAAACAAAACTTCAGAAAATATAATATTTGTATATTTAGTAGATTTTTAAAAAGTAAGGGTGCTGAGAGAGGGAGCAGTTTGAACTCAGGTATGTTTTTTAAGGTTATATATGCCTAAGAAAAGCTAAAAATATGCATGTATGTCTGTTTTAGTATAACATACATGCTTTTCGGTATGAAAATAGAAATATGTGCCTTACCACAAACATAGTTTACTCTGTTGCTAATCACTGATGAATAGTTTTGTAATGGGTGTTACAATAATATTATTGTTGGAACCATTCAAAGTAAAAAATCAGACTCATAGTTTGCCAAAATTGCTTTGTCAACTTGGTTGCAAGAGGTAGTGTTTGAATCCTAAGATATTTGGAATTTTATACATTCTAATGACTTATAGGCAGAAAAAAGTTAGAGTGTTTGACACTGGGATCATATAGGACCTAGAGTTGCTATAAATATTTGAGATCCACAGCATCATATGTATTGTTTTTTTCAATCTTGAAAATTTTTCTTTAGGCATTATTCCATACAGATTGTTATACAAATACTATAATTTTAAATTTGCTTTTGGCTTTGCTATTTAACAGCATAAGATAACTAATTTGAATTTCTAGATGTTTCCTCAGGCAAGGGAAATAAAAGCAAAAATAAACAAATGGGATTATGTCAAACTAAATAGCTTCTGCATAGCAAAGGAAACCATAAATGAAACAAAAATGCACTTACCAAATTCGAGAACATATTTACAAATGATATGTCCAATAAGAGATTAATATCCAAATCATACAAACAACTCATACAACTCAACAACATAAAACACAAACAACCCAATTTAAAAGTGGGCAGAGGAGCTGAATAGACATTTTTCCAAAGAAGACACGCAGACGGCCAACAGACACATGAAGAGATGTTCAACATCATTAATTGTTAGGGAAATGCAAATCAAACCCACAGTGAGATATCACTTCACACCTGGCAGAATGGCTTTTATCAAAATTATGAGAAATAACAAGTGTTGACAAGGATGTGGAGAGAAGAGAACACTTATACACTGTATCTGGAAATGTACATTTATGCAACCACTATGGAAGATAGCATGGAGATTCCTCAAAAAAATAAGAATAGAACTACCATGTGATCCACCTATTCCACTTTTGAGTATTTATCCAAAAAATACAAAGATACTAATCCGAAAAGGTATCTGCACCCCCATGTTCATTACAGCATTATTTACAATAGCCAAGATATGGAAACAACCTAAGTGCCCATCAGCAGATGAATGGATAAAGAATATGTGGGAGATATGTGTGTGTATGTGTCTGTGTATGTATGTATGTGTATATATATATAGAAAAATTAAAAAAAAATATATATATATATATAATAGTATACCATTTAAAAAAAGATGAAATTTTGCAATTTGGGACACCATGGATGAAACTTGAGGGTATTATGCTAAGTGAAATAAGTCAGATGGAGAAAGATAAATGCCATATGATTTCACTTATATGTGGAATATAAAAATCTAATAAACAAACCAAAGTAAATGATCAAAACAAACCACAACAACAAACATGTAGATACAGAGAACAGAGTAGTATTTACCAGAGGGGAAGAGGCATGGGGGAGGGTGAAATGGGTAAAGGAGATCAAATGTATGGTGATGGAGGGAAAATGAATTTTGGTGGTGAGCATATTGTAGGCCATATAGAAGCAGAAATATGATGTTATACACATGAAAACATGTTTTATTCTGATATCTGATATCAGAAACAAAACATTTTTGTACATGACATACACAGTTGATGAGCTATTAGGAACCTTGGTTTTTCTCATTTTCATGGACAAAATTTTAAAGCAAAATGTGAGACACTATTTTTTTTTAACTTTGAAACCTCTTAATGAAGTGATTACATTACTTAAGTTTATGTATCCATAATTGATGAGCAAAATTATATTTGAAATAACATTTTAAAACTTCTTTTGGAGGATAAAAAAGACAAGAGTTTATATTTTGAGGAAATGCATTTCAAAATGTAAGAAATGAAATTTGATAACATTCAATGAAAAACCTTAATCTAAACATCTAAGAAGTTCAATGAGTTCATATAAGATACACTCAAAGAAATCAACATCAATGTTTTACTCTTTACACATCAAGGTAAAACACTGGAAGTCCAAAGACAAAGAGAATCGTCAAAGCAACAAGAGAGAAGCAACTCACAAACAAGTCAGAAACAAGTTCTCAATAAGGTTAACACTTTACTTCTCATTAGAAACCATGGAGGCCAGAAGGCACTGGGATGACATATCAAAATGCTGAAAAAAATGTGTCAGCCTAGAATTCTACACTCAGTAAAAACTATCTTTCAAAATGAATAAAATTTAAGACTGAACAATCCAAAATGAATCTAAGAATAGTTACATTTTTTAGTTATTTATATATAATGTAGATATAAATATAGCTCTATAGATATAGATATAAATATAGAAAGAGAATATAAATATAGATACAGATTCCTCTATATATTCTATTGGTTTTGTTTCTCTGGAGAACTCTAATATAGATTTTGACACTGAGAGTAGTTCTAGAGGAATAGAATTTTAAGAATAAGTTTTCTGCATTGGTCCTGGGTTTCTGAATTTGACTCTCTAATATGATTAGATTTAAAGATGTTAATTACTCTATTTTCAGTAGTAAAGAGAGCATTGTTAATCCATGGCATGATTTTTCAGTAATGCAAAATATAACCATTGGATACTCTTAATCAACCACTTATAAAAATCAAGGATCTTGGTGGCTGTGTATATGATACTTTGGAACATTTTTGTCAAACTAAAAAATATAATGAAATTGACTGTTGCTCCTAATGTCATTGAACAAAGAGGAGAAATAAAAGGATGAGCTCAGGGACTGGTATCCCCAGCTCAAGTTCTTCATAACCTTAAAGCTACTATGGGTGCCTGGAAGGAGGCACTTATTTCCTATAGATGCAGTGCTGAGACCACTAAAAATCAAATGTAGAGCCTTGTCCTGTGACTGGCTGAATTACATCACAACTTGAACTCCGAGCATTGTAGAGTATCTACCTTTGAATTTATTGTATTTATTGGGAATGAATGGGATTTTGAAAATTGGAATGAGGATGTGTGAGGAAACGCTGATGAAGCTAAAGACATTGAGCCCCTAAATTCCGAAGATTCTTCTTTGTCACCGGGAGGGCACTGCCCACCAATAATGGTGGTGGATTCTCCACCTCTATCTGAGGGGATCACAATGCATTGCCAGAGGAAACTGTAAAGGCCTCTCCTGAGGTAGATGTCCTTCAAGACAATGCTGATTCTCCTCAGGACACAATCTTACTACCCCTCTTTGCTTCTAGATCAATAACTAGATTCAAGTCCCAGCAGACCCCTAGATGTGAGGTACAAAGTGTGACCCATGAGGAAGTGTGCTATACTACTGATAGAAAAGAACTATACAGACAGAAATCTGAGAAAATTGTGTGGGAATTTTTATTAAGGGTGTGAGACAAACACAATGTTGGATGGAGCTGAATCTACTGATATGGTCTTACTTAGGAGTCATTCTGCTTTTAATATTGTGGCTCAGGGAGTCAGAAAGGGATCTAACTGCTTGGCTGGTTGGCTGAAACATAGACCACAAGGTGGCCCACAGTGAGTGTGTTAGAAATATCAGGAACTTGCCTAGTTTTAATGTGGATTGAAAGGCTCAAGGAGTTTGGAACGTTTGAGTAGATTTGTCATTTAAGTCCTACTCACCCATCCTGGGAGACTCCAGGAGACATGTCTTACACCATGACTATGAGAAATAAATTTGTGAGGGGAGCCTTGACATACCCAAAGAACTTTGTGATCACTCTTCTCTGCAGGCCAGACCTTACAGTAGGTACAGTCATTGAATTGGGAAACCTAAATGCAGTGGGAGGTAACTGGATCTCAGCTGCCAGGCGCCAAGTGGTGGCAGTCAAACACCAAAGGAAAGGTGCAGTTACTATAATGGACAGCAGAGCCGAAGGAGCAATGAGAATTTTCTGGCACACAGACCTATGGTATTGCCTAGTTGATTATGGTGTTCCTAGAAGTGAAACAAATAGGAACCCTGCTAGATTCTTAATTGATCTGTATAAGCAGAAAAGTTCTAGGTCAAATGAACAAAAGTCTAATAGGAATCATAAAAAAGAGAGTCATAGCTCCTCAGTCATTTCCCAGAATTGACCTAGTTTACAGACTCAGAACCCGTTGAATGAAGGGAGGCTGGGCCTACTTGAGGAAGGACCCTGGTATACTGTCAAAAGCAAATATTAATTTTTCTTCCAGCCTTCCCCAAAGGGACCCAGGGCCTTTTTCCAGGGTAACTGCATCAGGGAAAAGGAAATAATCAAACTTTCAGGAACTATGGACATTGTCTCTGAACTGACGTTAATTCCAGGAGTCCCAAAATGTCACTGTGATCTACCAGTCAAAGTAGGGTCTTTTGGTGGTCAGATAACCAATAGAGGTTTAGTTCAGGTCCATCTCACAGTGTGGCCTGTGGGTACTTGAACCCATCCTGTGGTTATTTCCCCAGTCCCAGGCTGCATAATTGAAATAGACATACTTAGCAAATGCAGAATCGCCATACTGGTTTCCTGACTTCTGGAGCGAGGGCTATTATGGAGGGAAAGGCCAAATGAAAACCATTAGAATCGCCTCTACCGAGGAAAATAATAAACCAAAAGCAGTACTGCATTCCTGGAGGTACTGAAGAGATGCAATCAGGGACATGAAAGATTCAGGATATTTCTTCCCACCATATCCAATTCAACGCACCTATTTGGCCTATGCAAAAAGCAGACAGGTCTTGGAGAATAACAGTGGAGTATCGTAAGCTTAACAGGTGGTGCCTCCAATTACAGCTGCTGTACCAGATGTTTTTTCAATGCTTGAGAAAATTAATACCTCTTCTGGTTCCTGGTGCACAGCTACTGAGCTGGCAAATGGCTTTTTATCCATCCCTGTCAATAAGGTCCCCAAGAGGCAATTTGCTTTCAACTGGCAAAACCAGCAATACATCATCACTCTCCTAGCTCAGGGGTATATCAGCTCTCCATCCCTATGTCATAATTTAGTTCACAGGGCTCTTGATAACCTTTTCCTTCCATGAGTTAGCACACTAGTCAAATCCATTGATGACATTATGCTGATTGGACCTAGTGAGCAAGAAGTAGTAACTATTATAGACTTATTGGTAAGATATTTGTGTGCTAGAGGATGGAAAATAAATCTGACAAAAGTTCAGGGTCCTTCTACCTTAGTGACATTTCTAGTGGAACAGTGATGTGAGCATGTTGAGATTTGTCTTCTAGGGTAAAGAATAAGCGGTTGCATCTGGCCCTTCCTACAACCATGAAAGAAGAACAATGCCTAGTGGGCCTCTTTGGATTTTGAAAGCAATATAATCCTCATCTGGCTGTGTCACTCTGTCTCAAGTGACCTGAAAAACTGCTACTTTAGAGTGGACCAAAAGAAGGCTCTGCAACAGGTCCAGGCTACTCTGCCGCTTGGACTGTATGATCCACAGGTCCAATGGTGCTTGACATTCCAGTAGCAGATAGGGTTGCTGTTTGTGGACCTTGGCAGGCCCCTAATCACAACAAAGGTCCCTACGTTTTAGGAGCAAAGACTTGCCAACCTCTGTGGATAACTACCCTCCCTTTTCAGAAATAGCTCTTGGCCTCCACTGGACCTTAGTAGAGACTGAATGCTTCACCATGAGCCACCCAGTTACTATGTGACTTGAGCTGCTATGATGAACTGTGTGTTTTCTGACCCATCAAGCCATAGTTTGGCATGCACAGCAGCACCCCATCACCAAATAAAAATGGTATATACGTGATCAGGCCTGAGCATATCTTGAAAGCACAAATTACATGAGGAAATATCTCAAATGTCCATGGTTTCCACTTCTGCTACACTGTCTTCTCTTTCACAGTTTGCATTTATGGCTACCTAGTGGCCGGTTGGTAATATTGGATCACTTCTATCATGGAAGAGGAAATGTTTTGTTCTTACTAGAATTGATATATATTCTGTGTATCAATTTTCCTTCCCTGCATGCAATGCTTCTACCAAAAATACCATATGTGTACTTACAGAATGTCTTATCTGCCATCTTGGTACTTCACCCAACATTGCTTCTGATCAATGAACTCATTTCACAGCAAATGAGAAATGGTAATGGGCCCAGTCTCATGGAATTCACTGGTTTTACCATTCTCCTCACCATCCTGAAGCAATGGGTTTGATAGAATGGTAAAATCGCCTTGTTGAAAAAGGCCAGTTAGGTGGTAATACTTTGCAGGGCTGGGGCAAGGTTCACCATGAGGCTGTTTATGCTTTGAATCAGCACCCAGTATTTTGTGCTCCTTATCCCTTAACCAGGATTTATAGGTCCAGGAAAGCAGTTTAATTCAAGGGGTGGAAATGAGAGTGCCACCACTCACTATTATCCCCAGAGAGTCATTAGCACCTTTTTCTTTTTTTTTTTTTTTTTACTTCTTATTCCCATGATCTAATGCTCCTGAAGCCTAGGGGCCTTAGTTCCAGAGGAAGGAATGCTTCCACCAGTAGACACAATAATGATTCCATTGAACTGAAGTTAGGACTTCCACCTGGCAACTTTGGGTTCCTTCTACCTCTGAATTACCAGGCAAAGAAGGGAGTTACTGTGCTAGCTGTGTAATTGATCCTGAATACTAAGGAGAAATTGGACTGCTATTTCACCATGCAGGTAAGAAGGAGTATGCCTGGAATATAGAAGATCCCTTAGAGCATCTCTTACTATTACCATGCCCTGAAGTTAAGGTCAGTGCAAAACTACAACACAATCAAGCCAAGGCTAGTAATGGCCTAGACCCTTCAGGGGTGAAGGTTTGGGTAATCTACCAGGTAAAGAACCATGACCAACTGAGGCACTTGCTGAAGTTAAAGGAAATAAGGAATGGGTAGTGAAAGCAGGTAGTTTTAAATAACAGCTATGACCATGTGACCAGTTACAGAAGTAAAGACTGTAATTGCCATGAGTATCTTCTCATTTTACTATGAATATGTTTATATGTGTGTATATATAGGTATATATTTTACATATATACATTTATAGATCTACATCAATGTCAACGACTATTGTAGTTATGGCTACATTTATCTGACATCATTATTGCCAAGTATAACTTTAATTCCCATTATGATTTATATTCCCCAAAGTTAAGTCTTCAGACTATTTTTATTACAACTAAAAACCAAATTCCACTGTAAAATTTGAGCACACAGCAGTTATTTTCAACCAGTTTCAACTGATAGTGAATAAAAACTTAAACTAATTAACATCTTTAAGAAATAGTTTACAAATCTCTAATAAATTTGTATCATCACTGATATTGTAATAAATGTGCAAAGGAAGCTTCACCATTAAGTAATTCTATCAGACTATAAGGGATAGTTTCAAAAATGTATCACACTATATTTACCTTACAAATATTTTTCCAGTGGTCTGATTCAAAATGATTTTGTTTTCTGATCACCCCCCAATATACTCTCAACTTTCTTTGAAAGCAAAAAAAAAAAAAAAAAGGAGAAAGAAAAACAAGAGCTCATACCACAAACATTTAAAAATTATTAACCACTTACTTCCAGTAAATATGGAATTGTAAGTCAATATTTTCAGACCCTCAGCCCCAAATAGAGAACAATAATAAATTAAATATTGAAATAAAATGAGTTAAATATATCTGCACCAAACAACAGAATAAACTTGTCCAAGTACACAAAATGGAACATAAGCACATGGGTTCCGAGAACTGAAACTGATTGCCTGCATGTAATCTCTGATTCTTATAATCATACAGAAGAGGTGGCTTCTGAGAAAAATTGAGAAAAACTGGTTCATTCAAGGCAGGAAACTGAAGTCAGTTTCATTGCTTAAAATCTGGGGCTACGCATTCATTTTGAAAGAAGCTAAGAAACAGCAATCTACCTCTACCTGGGTTTGTGGATTGTATAAAGCGGCTTAGAAAGGGAGGTTGGAGTCAGCATGCACAAAAACATGTAGCCAAGTAGGAACAAGCCAGGTTCTGGACTTGGAATAGCCCCAATATCACTATGTTATGAGATCTCTTAACTACATATGCAAACTTGTTTCTGTATTGATAGTTCTGCAGGAGGCAACATAGAACTGCCATGCCCATGGATAAGAATTCTAAAAACCACATCATACAAGACATATCAATCATATTATAACTAAATGTGTCATATCAACTTTTTCCAAATTTACATGTGAATTCCAAGCAGTTTTAATTAAAATCTCAACAAATTTTTTTTTCCAAAGTCTCAACACATAATCAAAAACTAACCCCAATGTTATATGGAAAAATAAAGGAGCAGGAAGAGCTAAGATTATTTTCAAAGAAGAAACATGAGGAAAAAATAGGCTTTCTTTACTGGTTGCTGAAATTTATTGAAGTTATAATAATAAAAATTGAAGTGGAATTGGCAGAGTGGATAGCAAGTATGTCAACACTATAAAATAGAGAACTAATAAAGTGACCCAGTTAAGGAAACTTGAAATATGACAGAGAAGAGGCATTACAAACTAGTGGGAATGAATTCAAATATTCAATAAATGGTGTTGATGCAATAGGCACTCCAAAGGAAAATGAAAATTACTGCCAACTAATATCATTCCCAAAAAATCTAGATAGTTATTAGACTATTTGTAAAATAAAAACTTTGAACTTTTAGACTTGTATGTAGGAGCATGTTTTCATATCCTCAGGGAATGGAAGTATTTCTCAATGACAGGAAAGAACAAAACATTAAGAAGAAAAAAGCTTGATCAGAGTAAATGCTAAAACTGCTTATCATTATGGCAAAGTATAAATAAGTTTGGAAAAAGCCAAATTTGGGAAAATATGTTTTCAATGCACATAGCCAACAAAAGATGAATATTCAGAATTTTCAGAAATGTCTTTGATTCAATATATTAAAGAAGGTACAAAAGCCTAAAGAGAGAATTTTACAAAGGATAAAAACAGATAATTAGCAAGAGGAGGAAACAAAAATAGCCAATATGCATATGAAAGTTACTCCTGATTAGCAGTAAAGAAAACAAATAAATTCCTATCAATCAGATTGGCAAAATTATAAAGTTTGATGTTATCAACTTGTATTAAAGATTAAAAAGGTGGAGCTTTTTTACAGTGCAATAGGACCTAAAGACCACAGCACTTTTGAGAACAATTTGGTGTTTTTTAAAATTTCAAGATGAATATGATGGATTATTGATCAATTCTAACTTCTAGATATGTCTTAGATAAATTTTTACATATGCACAAAAAAGATACATGCACAAAAATAAAGAAATAATTGATTATAATATTGAAAACTGGAAAACAACACAGTGTCCACCAGTTGAAAAAAGCATAAATAAAATATATTTATTCAAAGGAATCAGAATAGTAACTACAACTTATAAACTGTACTTCTCCTTATATAAAAACAAACAATTCTAAAACGTGTCTTAAGTAAAAGCAAATCAAAAATCATTATGAATAATATAATACACTTATGTAAATTAAAAAAACATAACTAACACTATTTTTAATGATAAATATATTCATATAAATATATAGGTGCTTAAAATGCATAGAAATTTCAAGAAATCAGCTCCCTTTAGAGAGGAAGGAATGAATGAGAAAGGCTTCAAAGCATGTTACAAGTGGGGATACAGCTGTATTTGTGTCATTGACTAATAGAAAATTTAAAGCAAATACTGCATAATTCTAAAACTGGATGATGTGTTCATTATGTTGTTTAAAATTTGTATGATTTAAAATATATAACACTTAAAAAATTGCTACCCAGTACTTGTTCAAAAGTTTAAACTACATTAGAGTACACTACTAAGGATAGAGAAGTTAATGGTAGGGGGAGGGGTGAAAAAGAAGAAGAAAGCCAGTCAGGTTTCAGTGATAGTGAGAATTTTTAACTCCCCCTATCCCTTCCCTGAACCTCTACCAATCAGATAAATAGGTAAATTGCTAATTCTATCTGCTCTACTCCAACACATCTATTCTTTTCTTCTCATCATTTTATTTTCTATATTCATGAAGAAGAAAATATTTTGAGGAAATAAGTTGATTAAAACAGGTGGGAGGTGAAATATGAGGAATATTTAGCAGCTTCAGTCACTTGTATACTATCTTAGCTATTTGAGTGTATCTGCCTGCCATTATAATTATTACTTATTTAAATCAACTTATATCTTAAATTTAAATGACTTGTTTAAGAATTTTATTTTATTCCATTTTCTTTAAAGGGAAATATCACTTGCAAATTAGAAGCACCCTAACAAATTAATGAAATTAAAAAATCACAACATGCAATTAAAATGAAGAAAAACATACAATTAACATGAAAACAGATTAAAGTGATACTAATTACAAAAGAAAGACGTGACCCAATTTACAAAAATATATACCTGAAAATCATTCTAAAGAAAAGAATGAGGCTGACTCTGATCAGTCAATAAAATTGATACTCTACTTGATGTCACTCATTTAAAAATAAATAATTCTAACACAAGAATTCAGTTTTGTTCTATAGTTTTTCTGCTACTTGTCCTTGAGATGTTCAACTCATAGATGTACAATCAGAAAAGGCCCAAAGCTGCTGTGTTCTCTGATGAGCTATGTTATTGTATATTAATTTCTTAAAAAAACAACAGAAATTTTGTTCAACCAATTCACCTCAAAACATTTTCTGAACAAGCTCCAGATCCTATTTTTCTTCTGATTAGTTCACATTATCTGGTAATGCTCACAAAGAAATGACAAAGTTTCTCATCCACATACCAACACTAATTCACTTGGGAAAATAAGGGTAAGCCATTAAAAAATGTCTTCATAACATTCAGAATATTGTTAGTGGGTTTTTAGATGATAATATGAAACCAATTATATAAACCTAGGCATGTCTCTCCAGTTTTCTGTAATCATCAAGTTTAATTTTCCTTTATAACCATGCCTCTAAAGACAAGTGAAATAATTACATCTGCTAAAATACAAAGCTAAACAAAACATGTATGCATTGTCTCTGAAATGAAATCTTACTTGGACAACATTATATTCTTTTCTCAATATGGGCAGAGTACTATTATGCATGAAAGGCCAGCAAGCAAGCATCACTATAAAATAAGAGTTGTTTATGGTCTCAAAGAGAGAGAGAAAGACAAAGACAGAGAGACAGCGAGACAGAGGGAGAGTAAGAGAAAGAGACAAAGAGAGAGAGAAAAAATAAAAATCTGGTAACCTGACCTTAATATGAATAACACGTTTCTTCATGCAGTGCACCTGGTGGGGTGTGTCCCCATGTGTGTATATCGTGTGTATATCTGAGTCTATTCTGCACCCAAAGTAGCAAAATTGAAGTAATGTCTAACTTGATTTGAGGAACAATATTCTTAAGAGACCAATTATGGTTTTAGCATCCTCGGTGCATTTTCCAATACGTAGTTTCTAGGCTGTATTTTGTTTGTCTTCACATTACTAAGTTATCAATTATTTTGAAAATTATCTTTTTCATTTTTAGATGTGGGAAAAATTTACAAAATTTCTTGTTCAAAAATTGGAATTTCTTATACAGCTATTGTCTGATAAATACCAAATAATTAGTTGAGTTCAAAGTATTTGTAGTATAAACAGTCTTCAGTGAAGACTATTAGCTTTTCATTCTAGGTGTAGTCATTGATAAATCAAGATTCCAGTCATATCTATAATTCTGTAATGAATTATGGTATTTAACAGAGGAAACTAAACATTCTTCATGCTTTGCTACTTTTTGTACTTTTACCATCAAAAAAAATGTTTTTAAAAGTGATTCACAATTACTTTTGTGGCTCCAGTGTTTGTAATTTAATACAGCACTATAAATGACATCTAGCTGTTGCTGTTTTTCCATCATTATTCCAAGTCACACTGAATATTTTTCTCTTATGGTACTTGAATATTTTATTCTTTTTTAACAAAATTAGATAGATTTTATGTGGTAGTTTTTCTTTTTTTTTTTGGTTTCAAAATATTGCAAATGGAAATATTTAATATCGGAATTTATGAATGTTTCTTCACAGATGAGAGAAAATTAAGTAGAACTACTCTCTTTGTCAACACTCAAAAATCAAGTTTATAATTTTTGCATGAACTATTTTGCTGGTGGTAGTTAAGCAATACCAAAATATTTCTTAATTGATTCATTAAATTGGTGTTCATATCTATACAAAGACCATATGAATATTTTATTATAATCACCATGAGTAATTAAAATCTGCACCATTATACTTTAAATATTCCAATTTTAAACATGGCTTAGTGATGCTTCAAGAAACATAACTATCATAACAACAGCAATGAAAATGTAGTCCCAGTTTTAGTTATTTTATGTGCTTATACACACTTGATTAATAAAATAATCGTTCACTTTTAAAGGTGATTTTAGACTTATCACTATCAAAGAATGCAGGAAGTTCTTTGAAGTTCAATTTTCAAAAATCCACACATATGATCCATAGCATCTATATAATCCATGTTTCCAACAACTGACAAAGATACAGAAATGAATAGTTTAGAACCTTCACTGGTAAGACTAAATGTCATCTGTAAATTATGCAGTCTGTATAAAATGGATAATTGCAATGATTTCTATGTGAGCTTCATTTCAAGCAAATAAATCAGTAAAATCTTGTATTTTTATAGGATACATGTAAGTTTCTATTACACTTTAAAATATGTGAAAATTATTAAAATAAAGAAAATTCATCTTTTGCCACCTAAATGATTGTATTCATCATAAATGGGTTTATGTACCACATTTTGAAAAATGTTGATCAAGTGTATTTCAGACAGCCTATCAACTGAAGTAAGAATTGTGTCAATGATAATTAATCACATTATTTGCTTTTATTTTTCTAGGTTTTGAACCAATTGAGAAGTATAATTTATATTCTTATTTGATTTCTATTTCTATCTCTCTGTCTGTCTACTTGCATAACTACTTATCAATACACACACCAACACATTATCAGAGGATAATGCTTTCCAATGCTGTCATGTTTCTGATAAAGGGACTTCCACTAGAATTATGGTTAGTATACTTTGCTACACATTGAAATCATCTGCGGAGCTTAGAAATCTATGTCCTCCAGAGATTCTGATTTATCTGGTTGGGTGGTTTCCAAATATCTCCAGGTGGTTCTATTCTGCCTCCAGGATTGAAGACCACTGCAGGAGAGCAGCCCTTCAAGCTTCTCAAGCTACCCTTTCTACCCTCCTCCCTTAGAAGGGACTAGGCAGAGAAGACTGTTTTTTTATGCCCTCTTTCTGGATGTTATTATCCTTGCTTAAATATATCAAATGATAAAAGGTAAAGGTAAATGACAAATTCCCATATACTAAAACAACACTAGAATTGTTTTCAAGAGAAATGGCTGAGAGCTAAAGAGATGATACATACAGGGTTATTTCCACTAGCCTAAATAAAACCACTTTTTAATAGAAATGTCAGCCATGGGCCAGACACACAAACAACATGGGAGTGGGCCACTTGCCAGGTAAAGAGACAGAGAGAGAGACAGAGAGAGAGAATGAGAAAGAAAGAGGGCAAAAATGAGAGAGAGAGAAATTGAGAGAGGGAGAGAGAGAGGTAATGAATAATAGATGAAGAGGGTGAAGAAAAAGCTTCTTTCTTATAACAGGAAATATGTTCACAGTGCAATAAATATATAGTCTGTAATACAGGAACCTGTGGTTCTTTCCTGGGGACTTTGGCACTAAAGTAGTAATTCAAGCTTTAAGAGAGCCATGAAATCATAAATAACTTCAATTTTGTGCCTGTATTTTATGAGATCATCAAAACACTTCAAGTAAATTACAACTTCAAAATCAATTTCTTTCTTCAGCAGATCATCTATTATCCTATATGATTGAAGCTTAAATCTCTTAACTGGTGTATTATCCAAAGCAAAGTCAAACACAAAGTTCTTATTTAATGCCAGCACTTCAGCTCCTTGAAGAAATAGAAAATAAAAATGCTAATCTATATACATCACTTTGTACTGTAGTGCTGGGTTTTTCTATTCATGTGGAGAAAGTAATTGGAAATTAAAGAAAATAGTGTGTTTGAAGTAGGAGAAATGGCCTAGGTTCAGAATTTGAGGATTTTCCCTACCACATACTCACTGCATTATGTGGACAAATCAGTTAACCTCTCTGAACACCCTTTTTCTCAGGTACAAAATGAGAATAAGATATAACATATATGGAAGTACTTATCTATAGATGGATTCAGAGACATAGTATTATGTTGTTTCGTTCTATCTATAGGGAATTGACCAGCTTCAATAGCCAGGACAGGAGAGATTAAGAGATAACAGTAATATTGATTATAGCATATGACATACATATGAAAGTATTTGGTAAAATATAAGGTAAACGTCTATAAATTGTGAATAGGTGTGTTAGTTACAGAAAGATTTAGAAAATTCAAGAAAAATAGAAGATCACAGCAAATTAAAAATTAGGATTTCATAGTCATGGTCCATCTAGACAAGAGGAAATATAAAGTCTAGAATGACCACAGCATAACACCTGGGAATGTTAACAAATGCTGAGCACTTCAATTTATGTTTTCCTGAACGGTAGAGATTGCCCTGCAGACAAAAGGTTAATATTGAAAGTTTTGGGATTAATAATCTTAACTGTCTGTAAAATGAAATGAAATAAAAAAGGCTCTCAAGAATGGTCTCTTAGAAATCTGTGGCTTTTTTTTCCAGGTCTGGTGAGATAAAGAAAAGGAATACAGTTTCAGAAATAAAAATGACAGTAAATAATAATTATGAGAAATGTGTTAAAGAATCAACATTTTTGTTGCTGCATTGAGATGAGAGATGTGGGATTGGACCTGTTATTTGGAAATAGGATCCAGAAACATGAGTAAAATGTCAAGACTATAAATATTGATTTGTTTGTTTTTAGGTTCAATATTTGTAGCAAATAATTCAATTTAAAGACATTAGAACCATGTATTATTATTAGTATTTACTAATATGAATATATTATAAATATGATTTTAAAGTATTTTAAGATAGTATTTTACCATCCTATAATTTATTTTCCCCTTTTTCCTTGTCCTGCCCACAATATTATAATCAAGACCAATAATGATTAACCCCATTGATAAAGTAGTTATATTTATCTGAAAATCCCAATCTTCTCCCAGAAATACCTAAGTTCTGAAAGAACTGTCTACATTTACTGACTCTATTTTCTCTAGCTTGTCATATGATTTTCTCTATTAACAGTGTTTAGTAATGCATCCTTCAGCTGTTAACAAAAACTTTTAAATTACCAAGTGCCTCTTACAAATTATTTATACTATACTATTAATATTATTTATACTGTTTATACTAATTTATACTATTATTTATACTAAATATTAAATTATTTATACTATTGTATATTTTGACAACTACATTTAATTAAAACTTTTTCCTCTATGGAATTTCTCATGCTATGAAATTTCCTTTTTCTCCTTTTCTGAAAGTTCTACCTTTTCTTTCCTTTTCTATGTCCAGTGAAAAATAGGAGTTCCTCATGTTTCTGTTATCAGTATTAATTGGAAAATATTGATGAAGGGATTATTTATTGTATTGCTGACACAAGCAATATAAGCTCAAATAAAATGTTAAGTTCAGTGAACCCAGAGGACATGCATGTATGATTGAACTTTCGAATGTTTGAAAGAATGTGATCTTAAAGCTGGAATGATTTTTTGATGATGGCCATTCTGACCGGTGTGAGATGATATCTCATTGTAGTTTTGATTTGCATTTCTCTAATGATTAATGATGTTGAGCATTCTTTCATGTGTCTGTAGGCCATCTGTATATCTTCTTTGGAGAAATGTCTATTTAGGTCTTCTGCCCATTTTTGGATTGGGTTGTTCGTTTTTTTGTTATTGAGCTGCATGAGCTGCTTGTAAATCTTGGAGATTAATCCTTTGTCAGTTGCTTCATTTGCAAATATTTTCTCCCATTCTGAGGGTTGTCTTTTGGTCTTGTTTATGGTTTCCTTTGCTGTGCAAAAGCTTTTAAGTTTCATTAGGTCCTATTTGTTTATTTGTGTTCTTATTTCCATTTCTCTGGGAGCTGCAATCCCACTACTGGGTATATACCCTGAGAAAACCATAGGTCAAAAAGTGTCATGTACCACAATGTTCATTGCAGCTCTATTTACAATAGCCAGGACCTGGAAGCAACCTAAATGTCCATCGACAGATGAATGGATAAAGAAGATGTGGCACATATATACAATGGAATATTACTCAGCCATAAAAAGAAATGAAATGGAGGTATTTGTAATGAGGTGGATGGAGTTAGAGTCTGTCATACAGAGTGAAGTAAGTCAGAAAGAGAAAAACAAATACAGTATGCTAACACATATATACGGAATCTAAGGAAAAAAGGCCATGAAGAACCTAGTGGCAAGACGGGAATAAAGACACAGACCTACTAGAGAATGGACTTGAGGATATGGGGAGGGGGTGGGGTGAGATGTGACAGGGTAAGAGAGTGTCATGGACATATATACACTACCAAATGTAAAATAGATAGCTAGTGGGAAGCAGCCGCATAGCACAGGGATATCAGCTCGGTGCTTTGTGACCACCTAGAGGGGTGGGATGGGGAGGGTGGGAGGGAGGGAGATGCAAGAGGGAAGAGTAATGGGAACCTATTGTATATGTATAACTGATTCACTTTGTTATAAAGCAGAAGCTAACACACTATTGTAAGGCAATTATACTTCAATAAAGATGTTTAAAGAAAAAAAAAAAAAAGCTGGAATGAGTCAAGAGCAGTTTGTCCCAAAGGAGCAGAGCTACAACTGGGGAGAATAAAAGGCGACTTAAACTAATGATGTTATAAATATGAGTGCAATTGAAAAAATATAGTGAAAACTAAATTCAACTCTCTTGGACAGACTAGTTTTACCTCAAGGGATAATCTAGGGATGAAATCAAGAAGGGGTTTCAACAGTATATACTGAAGAAATCATGAGAGGAAAGGAGTTAATTCTGAAACTATCTGTTGAAGAATTCCTGGGTAAGGCACCAACTTGTTACTTCATCACTCAGTGTAGACAGTAGATCATGTAGCTGCTCACATTGGTTACCTCTCCAAGACTGCATAGTTTTTATAAACAGCCTTGAACTGGGAATGAGCAGGCATATGATGTCTTATTGATCTGTATGATGTGTGTATGCTAAGGTTTGGAGCAATTAGTTGTAGAAGTCTACAATTTAGATTGTTTTCCCTACCTGACCCAGTTGTATTAGAACTTTTTAGAGGAGCTAAAGGAAAAGAACCAGGGGTCTCCTCTCAGTCCTCTTATTTTCTTTCTCAAACCATTATTCTTTAAGGTTTAACTTCTCTGATGTCTTAAACCAACACTCAATATGAATAGCTCCAAAATATCTGCTTATAGCCCTGAGCTCTCTCTTCAGGCTCAGCCTGGATTTTAACTGCCTTTGTTTCCTTACACTGTACATCTCATTGACTCATCTAACTTGTTATGTACCAATCAAAAAGTGCCATGTTTTCCACAGAATGAATTTCCCCCAATCCTTGTTTTCCAGTCTTTATTTATAGTTCCTACTCGACTTCCAGTTGTTGAGAGCAGTGTTAGTCAACTTAACCTTTTTATCTTCTACATTCTCCCCAAAGCCAGTATGCAGCTTTTTCTTCAGTAATCCTTCTGGAATACTTCTTTCCATTACTATAGCTATTATTATTATAAAGGATATTATTCCCTTTGCAATGACTGCTTTAATAGGCTTCAAACTGGCCTTCTTGCCTCTTTTATTTTTCCACTGAAGTCCATGACTAATCTTCTTAAAGAACAGGCCAAATTGTATCACTTCCATGCTCAATTAACTTGTGTGACTTATTATTGTATGCCAAGTTAATTATAAATTTATTAACCCGGAACTTAAGCCCCTCCATAAATCCCCAATCAACTTTTCCAGCATTGCCACCCTGTCACTGTTCTCTAAATGAACCATATGCTCCAATCAAAACTACCTTCTACTATTTCTCAAAAATGTTCATGCTGTTGTTTCTGGTTTTTGCTCATATTTGTTTTACTACTGTTGTACCTTCCCCACTAGTACATGTAGTAATTATAATTATTATTATAACTACTAATAAGAACTAAACTTTGAACATGTACTATATATCAAGGGCTGTGCTACATGCTTTATAAATGTTTTCTCATTTAAGCTTCACAGCATCTGTGTTAACATGCTACTGTCTCTATCATATACAACATATGATGGAGGCTTAGAAAGATTATATTACTTGTTCAGTTCATTACACCAATGGTGGAATTCGAAATCCAATTTAGGAATGCTGAGGTCAGGGCAACTAAACTCTGCCCTCTCAATATAAATATAGAGAGGGTGGAATTCACCTTGTCCTTCATTTCAAGTGTTGCCTTTTTAGTTTAGACTTTCTGGTCTTTTCTTTTTCCTTTTCTCTCTCTCTTTCTCTATTTTTAGGCTGTGAATAATTTCTTTTCTGAGTCACCAAACTCCACACTCCAACAAAGCATTTTTATTGTTCTTCTTATACAAAATATACCTTACTACACTTTGTTTTATAAAAATGTGCTCTTTTGTCCAACCCCCAAGTTTAATAGTAGCAGCATAAACAAAAGATTTTTTTCTGACTCTTTCTATCTTCTAAGACACACAACCAATAGTATATATGTAGTGGGTGCTCAACAAATGATTGTTGAATTGAAATATTTCAGAGAATTCTCCAGGGGTAGAACTGTACTAAGCACAAATTCTTTTGAGATAGTTTTATAATGCATTATCTGCTGCTGATTTATAATTTAAATACTTTTGTGGTTTATCAAGATCACCCATGTATGGTTAAAGGGCATGATTTCATATGTCCCAGAGCACTATGGGAGACATTCATGCAGAATATGAATTTGTACCATTTTTTCCCTTTGAAGACCTGATATTTCTGAAGGAAAATAATGAACTTTCCATGACAGAACTATAGGAAAACACTTAATGAAACTAGAAGCAATAACTATGAATCTAAAGGGTGATTCAAAACATCAGGATCCTAGTTTGAACTGTAATTATTTAATGCTGGGTACTCTTGCTCAAATACAGTGACCCAGAAATTTCTAATAAATAAAGTTTTAAAACTTTTTTATGGAATATGCTATAAAGTCTAATAATTACTTCTAAAATATTTGACTGGAAGAAGTAGAGAAAACACAGATATGCTGATGAACAAGACATATAATGCTGGAAGCTGACGATAAGAAATAAAAGTCATTCTTAGCATGCATTATTTAATAGTCTAGGACATTGCAACTTAAGTTATAAGGAGACCTAGAAGCTGCTAAGGATATGGACTCAAAATAAATTCAACACAAGGATCTTCCTAGGACATTATGAAATATCCTACAGAAAAATCTGGGTAAATTTGCACAGGTTATTTTTCCACAGGAGTCCTTCAAAAGTCAAGTACTTCTATATTGTCATGAGTATCCTTTATAATGGAATGAATTCCTAAAAAGAAACAAACATAATCCCTCTTCATTTTTCTTCTCTAACATAAAACTAAATTAAGAAATTAATGAAAATAGAAACTTACTGTATAAACAGCGATTGTTTTCAAAGTAACACAATGATGTTAAAGTTCACAAAGGAAGTTTGAAAAACTGAGTTAAAAAGACAACTTTCAAATATAAATATAGATATTTTCAAGTTTTTAAAGAAATAAAAAGACCATCTGCATCTTATAGGGCTGAATTATCCTATCACAAAGTAAGAAATGTTTTTCCATATATTTATGCACTTTATTACAGCTTTCAGTGGAGTCTTAATATTTTCTTTATACAATAATAACTTATTTTATGTTAAATTTATTCCTAGATATTTTATATTCTTCAGCTTTGGGAAATGAAAATTTTATTACTGTCATTTTTTAACTGTTAATTGTAGAAATATAGTAATGTATATATATATATTAACTTTTCAACCAGATGGCCTGAAAAATGATCCATTTTTATATAGCTTTTCTAAGTATTTCAATGTTTTTCCAGAAACAGTCATTTGAAAATAGTGAGTTATTTTCTTCATGTGTGTATTATTTTATTTGATAATTTAATTATTAGATAATTAGTTAGATAATTTAATTATTTAATAATTGATGTAGAATTATATTACATACTAGTGTATTTAAAAGCAATTGTGATTGCTTTCCTGATTTTATAGGAGTTATTTTTGAGCTTGTTCAAAAATGTTTTTACTTAGAATTTCTAAATGTGAAACTACTCTTTACATGTTTTGTGCTATTTACAAAGTAAGAATCATTTGGTAAATATGCTTGGGGAAAATGTCATTTTCTATGCTGGCATACATTTAAAGTAGTACAGGTATTATATATAGTTGGGAAAATTGGTAGTTAAGGCTAATAAAAACAGCATTTCCTTGGATTTTTAAATAGATTTTTGAGGTATAAATTGACATATAATAAGCAGCTGTGTTTATCTATTAAACCTGTGGATGGACATGGGTCGTTTTCAGATTTTGGCTATTATACACATTAGTATTTGATAAATGTTAACAACACATGCATACATGTGTATGTATTTATCTGTGTGTATATGTATTACATAAATAATAATCAGCACAAAGATAAAGAAAATGTCCATCACTCTCCAAAGTTCCTTGTGCCTTTATAAAATCCTTCCATCCTACCACCAGCTCTCCTCATCTCAGTCCTAAGGCAATAATTGATCTTCTTTTTGTCACTATAGATTAGTTTGCATTTTCCAGAGTTTTGTATTTATGAATCATTCAGTATGTACTCTTTTCACCTGGTTTCTTTCACTTGGCATAATTATGCTGCAATTTATTCTTATTGTTGTGCACATCAATAGATCATTCTTTTACATCGCTAAGTAGCATTCCATTATATGGCTATACCATGATTTGTTTACCCCTTAACTTGTGACTGGACATTTGAGATGTGATGAAGTAAAATTCATATTTTATGGTAAGATAAGAAATATTTAAACATAAAATTTTTCTTTGGCCATTTGGGCCTCCTCCTTCCCTCTTAGTGTGTATTACATGCATATGCATTAATCCAACCTCCTTAGGAGATAATATACCTTTTTAATCTCATTAAGAATTACAACTCCTTAGGAGATGACCTTCCTTCTTAATCTTGTAAGGGGGCATGATGACCCACTACTTTGTGAGCTTAGATCTGGATTCTGTTAATTGTCAGTAATAAGTCATTTAATGTTCAGCCTTCTGTCTCAAAAACTTATATAATTGTGTTTTGACCTTTAATGGGCAGAATAGTTCTCAGAGCTTTCTGAGAGGCTGGTCCCAGGTTATAATCCTCAATTTGCCTCAAATAAAATTTTCCATTTCTTTCTTAGACTGATTAATTTTTTAGTAGACAGATATTTTCAGGTTTGGGATATTAAAATAAGCTGTTTTGAACATTTACTTACAAATATTTTTATAGATATACGCTTTTATTTTTCTTGGGTATGGAATGCCTGGATCATATGGTAGGTATACATCTAAGTTTTAAGAAATGAAATAACTATTTTCCAAACTGGTTCAACATGTGGAAAACAGTCATACTAATTGTTTTGATATCTGTGTCTGCTCATTCTAATACTTGTGTCAGTTCTGTGTGGTTTTTGATTAATTTATTTTTGTCTTCATTATGGGCCATATTTTCCTGATTCATCACATGCCTGATAATTTTTTTCTTGGAAACCAGAAGTTGTCTGGTGGTCTCAGCCTATCAATAACCAGTGTTATGACTAGACTGGCCCTTGTGGTTCTTATTATGCATTGCAAGATGCCCTCAGCAATAACCATCAGCAATAACAATTTGAAAAAACAAAAAAAAAGTTTATTACTGATTATTTATGAGTCTTGGAAATTTCATGGCACACCTGAGGCCATGCTGTGACGTCCTGGGGAGAGAGAGAGGGAGACAAAGAAGGCTGGGGGAAGGACTGGGGCAGGCCTGTGGCTGGCAATGTGTTTATTACAGATAGCCATCTTTGAAGTGGAGGCCTATCTGAAGTGGCTACCTCCACAATCAAAGCTCAAATCAGGCACTTTCATTACGAAAATAAAAACTGAATGTCAGGGCTTACACTATACTAGACAATGCAAATTTTCATTTATTGGGTTCTGGATACTTTTATAATTTATATATAATCTTGATCCTTGTTCTAGGAAACAGTTAAGTTACTTGGAAACAGTTTGATACTTTTAAATCTAAGATGATTTTTTAAAATTATGTTTATTTTCCTTTGAAGATTTCTTCTTAGGAAATTGTCTAGTTTATGGAGGTTTTCTCATTTCTTAGATTTAAATTTACGTGCAGTTATTTTATGAATTGTTTATAACTGTGACATATAAGATAGTGACTTCTTTTTTATTCTATATATTTTGTATATGTGCATTGCAAATTTAACTAAATTAATTTGTAAAAGTTTCGCTTCTGGTCTCTGTAACTTCCAACAGTTATAAAAAGATGATAATTGGATGTTTAAGACTAAATTCTTCCATAGAGACACAGAAGATGAACTTGATTTATAAAATCAATAAAGTTTCAGCTATTGTCCTTCTGGTTCTCTAAGTGGCACAGTTTGCTTCACAAGAAGCAGCTGTGGAAATGTCTAAAGGCAGGGTTCAGCTAATCTTACAACGAACACAAGACTTCTGGAATACTCCAGTGTAGTTACTGGCCTTTATACAAAGCCTTGTATTTATTTTTCAAAGTATACAGACTAGTGGGTTCATTAGATTCTTATGCACAGTTTATTAAATAGTAGAATGTGTCCATATTATATTTCCAGCCACTCCATATATCTAGTTTGCCACTATTTTCACCAATTAAAAAAAAAACTTCTAACATTCATTTAGCTAATTAAAAAAGCCTACAATGATGATGACTGGAATTAAAGGAAGCTGAATCATTTATGATAGCTACTTCTGCATTAAAATTTTTTTTTCAAATTATAACTAACCATCTCATGAATATTCATATATCTCAGTTACTATATCTCAATATGTTATACCTCAATTAAAGCAAATAAAAAACTAGCTTATAGATTGAACCCTCCCACCCCAACACTCTCATACACATTACACTCTCTATATTAAAGTATCTTATATTATAGATCACATTTTACATGTGTTTTTCCTACTTTTATTCAATAGACTTATGTAAAACAAAGACTGTTGCTCACCCTCAGGTTCTAAAAGAATTAAATCATTGGACACTGCAGTCACTGACCTACAGTACACCTTGAAAGAAGTCAGGACAAAAAAACAGGATAAGGCACTCTGCTTTGGAAAAACAGCCCCTTAGATAGTTGCATATATCAGACATTTTAATGAACCCAGATTCTTGCATCTTCCCATAAATAGAAAAGCACTAAAATCATTAAGTGAGATATCTGAGCCTCATGACTAACAGTAATTTTTTACTAAGATGTAGGTCTGACTGCTCTATTCCCTAGCTAAAATCGTATATACTGGTTTCTCCACCTATCTCTTCAGAGCAGTTCCTTAGAGCTATCTAAGAGGCTATATTCTGTATTGTATTTCTCAGTAAGGTCCTGGAATAAAACTGAAACTCACAACTCTTATGTTGTGTTTTTCCTTTCAGTCAAAAATTGATATTTTTGGACAAACTTTGTTATTTTTTAAATTAATTTTACTAATTTTTTCAAAGAACTAGTTTTGAGATTTATTTTTCATCTTTTTTGTTGTACTTTTGTTTTTAGATTCCCAAATTTTTCATATTCTGTTTTATTGATTCATTTCTCCTATGCATCTTTCTTAACTATCTTACATTTGAAACTGAGCAGGACCTGTGGGGCTCCTGGGCACAGAAGTTTTCCTGCATCCCCTGCTTTTTGTTTGTAGGGAATAGGCTTCAGCCTCCATGACCTACACTGAGTTCCAAAAGGCAGGTTCAAACAGTTGCTAATCAGGGAAGGGAGGGGATTCAGAGATAAGGGGGGAGCAGTCAAGAAACAATAGTGCAGCCTTGAGACAGGACCCTGGTTCTTCCTCAAAGCATATACATAATAATATCTTTGAGTTCTCCAGAACTAAAACCCTCAACAAATGAAAGATGTTAACTACTTGATTAAGTATTATTCATTCCAAAGAGAAGATCAGGAGACCACCTGAGGCCAGATTAAAGGAAACACAGAAGCTCATCAGGAGATCACCTGAGGTCAGATTAAAGGAATGCAAGCCCTGCATACACCTTGATCCATATCAGCAACCCTGCCCTTGAACCATTGCTATAAAACTCCTCACCAAATTCCCCGCGCACCGCTCCACCCCCCTTGGGGACAACCAGTTTTGAAGGGCATGAGCCCGCTGTGTCCCCCTTTGCCTGGCAAAGAAATAAAGCTATCTTTTTCTACTTCACCCCAAACTCTGTCTCTGAAATCTAATTCAGCACCTGTGCATAGAGGCTGAGTTTTGGGCATCACATTGAATGCATAATTTCTTTATTTTTATTCTTTCTTGACTGAAAATAAAAAATATTTTAGTCTTTGTATTTTTCTCCAAGCAGTAGTTTGTCCATTTCATAAAGGTTTAATATATACTGTAACCTAGCAAAACCTTATGGGGCTTTTCCTGGGACAGACCCCCTCCCCCATATCCTCTGCTTTAGCTCCTCTCTGAAGTACCTAGATGACAGTATCTGATGCGCATTTACTGAGCTGTTTTACGGATGCTAAAACCCCCACCAAATGGAAGAAGTTAACTACTAGATGACCATGAGCACATAGTCCCCACACCTACTGGCACCTGAGGATTGATCATGTTAACCCCTGTGACACTACCCGATTACCTCACCATCCAACAATAAGAGAATTGTGCACAAACTGATCACTTACCCTGTGAACACGCTCCCTCGCCCCACCAAAACCTGGTCTTTAAAAATGCTTTCCTGAAAACCATCAGGGATTTCAGGTGTTTTTGAGCACTAGTTGCCCTGGACTCCTTGCTTGGTGCTTGCAATAAAGGCTACACTTTCCTTCACCACAACCCAGTGTCAGTAGATTGGCTTTACAGTGGGCAAGTGGACCCAAGTGTTGTTTGATAACAATACTGTCTACTACCATTCTGATTTTTAAAAACAATTTTTTGTTTGGAAATTACAATGCTAATACTTTAAGAATTTTGCTTTTCTGTTATTTATGTTTATAGAAAATGTTTATTTTTCTCTCTTATTTTTTTCTTTTAAGCTGAAAAATTAGCTTTAATATTTGATCTTATTTTTCTTATTTTTTCTTGTTAAATGGCATAAATGACATCTAGACACTTATGCATTCTCCTAAAAGCCCCTATGTGTGACCTCTCCTTGATGCCAATAACAGTCAAATTGCATTCTGTTAGAAGTTCCCTTTAGAGCTTAAGCTGCAGGTCTGATTGATGTAAATTTATGTCACTAGTTGAGCAATGAATTCGATTAATTGGGAGGGATGCCAGAGCCATTGGCAGCCCAAGATAAATTTATTGCTGTACTTTTTCCCTTTGTGTTTGATGAAACTGCTGCTTTCTGTACACAGCTTTTTCCTTAGGCTACTCACTCTGCCAGCTACTGGCTGGATTAGCTCCTCTCTCCTTCCTGTTGCTTGCCCTTTCAGGGGCAGTCTTCACATCCCCTGCCAGCTAATTCCACATGCTGTGCTCATGACCTACAAGTTATTCTGTCAAAGTAGTTGATGACATTGTAAGGGAAGACTGTGTGGCCTGCTGCTCCTGTAAACTATGGTCAATGCTTGTCTCCAATCCTCACCTACAAATCTGGAAATGTGAGAGGATTTCTGAAACATATCTCCTCCTCCTGTCCAAGGATGCTGTTGCTTCTCAGGTAAAAAAGCTGTGTATGTGGAGGTACTTAGCATAGTCTGTAATCTGACCCATGTTCACCAGAACAGCTTTTGTTTTTTTTTAATCTTCTTGGAACTGTTACCAAACCAAACTTGGGGGCCCACTCGCCTTCATGCAGTAAAGCCAATCCTCTGACACCAGGCAGTGGTAAAGGAAATTGCAGCATTTATTTTAAGACACCAGAAATGAATTCTGGGACATCTAGTGCTCAAAAAATCTGAACTCCCTAATGGGTTTCAGGGAGGCATTTTTAAAGGCCAGGTGAGGGAGGGGAGTCACAGAGTATGTGATCAGCTAGAGCACAATTCTCTGAATGTTTGATGATTAGGTAATAGGGTGGTGTCACAGGGTTTAACATTATCAATCCTCAAGGTCCAGTAGGTCTGGTGCTCATGGTCATCTAGTAGTTAACTTCTTCCATTTGGTGGGGGTTTTAGCATCTATAAAGCAACTCAGGAGATATGCATTAGGTACTGTTATCTAGGTACTTCAGAGAGGAACTAAAGGAGAGGACCTGGGGGAAGGGGTCTGTCCTGGGAAGGCCCCAGAGTGTCCTGCTGGTTACAGAACTGGATAGCTACCTACTCTAGTTTTCAGTATTGAACAAGCCAAATCCTTATGTCTTGTAAATGAAAATCCTTTATTTCAGGTCATGGAACCCATGTGATATTAGATACACATGCATGTATTATCCACTTCCCTGAAACAAAAAACATACTATATGTGTAAAGTAGTTGTTGTTCTTTTACTATTATTAAAACATTGCAAGCATGTGAAAAGACAGTGTAAAAGAGTGAAAAATGAAAATAAAATCCCTTTTGATTATTTTATTCCTATTAACAACCAAAATTACTGAAAAATGTATGCACATTTTAATATTGGATACTTCCTTATTTGTATAAAGAGAGAATTTTATATGCAGAAATATATTCCACTTCTTTTCAGTCAAATAATATATCATCATGTTCCATGTCACAGACAAGTTTTTCTAACTTTTTTAAAAGGCTGCAAACTTTTTATCTGGGTGATATTTCCATATCAGCAGATAGAGGTCAATAACATTCTTTTAAGATAATTACAGACTATTTTATTATATCACAGTATTACAGAAATGAAATTATTCATGATTATTTAGGTAATTTTCAGTTACTTGTTTTGGCTTTGTTGCAGGATAGAAACTGGGCTGCGAGAGAATGGTCACATCCCAGGTCTCAAGTGAGTCCCTGGGATGGCCACCAAGTGTGGGTCTTCACTTCACGCAGGAAAGAATTCAAGAGTGAACCATAGTAAAGTGAAAGGAGATTTATTCAGGGAGATACATGCTCCATAGACAGAGTATGGGCCATCTCAGAAGGCAAGAGACCTGGAAATAAGGGGAGTTAGTTTTTATGGGCTGGGTAATTTCATAGGCTAATGAGTGGGAGGATTATTCCAACTATTTTGGGGAAAGAGCAGGGATTTCCAGAAGTTGTGCCACCGCCCACTTTTTGACCTTTTATGGTTGACCATGGAACTGTCATGGCGCTGGTGGTTGTGTCATTTAGCATGCTGATGTATTACAGTGAATGTATAATGAGGCTCAAGGTCTAATGGAAGTCGACTCATCCACCATATTGGACCTAGTTGGTTCTAACCAGTTTATGTTGTGTCCTCAAAGGCTGTCATTCTTTTAAAGGTTGTGCCCTGTTCCCTTCCTATCTGTTTTGCTATTGCAAACAACGCTGAAAATTAACATCTTTTTTTTGGTTTTGATGTGGACGAGTTTTTAAAGTTTTTATTGAATTTTTGTTACAATATTGCTTCTGTTTTATTAATTGGTTTTTTGGCTACGAGGTATGTGGGATCTTAGATCCTGGACCAGAGATCAAAACCACACCCCTTGCATTGGAAGGCGAAGCCTTAACCACTGGACTGCCAGGGAAGTCCCCAAAATTAACATCTTTATATATTTTTTTCTGTGCCCATGTGAGAATGGTTGAAAGATAAGTTGATGGAAGTTAGATATTTAGGTCAAAGTGTAATTAATTTTGAGTTTTGTTAGTGTTGACAAATTGATCTTAAAGTATTACAAAATGAGTAATTCTTATATTAGTTTTCTATTTCTGCCATAAAAATTACCACAAAATATGATGCTTAAAAAGAGCATTTCTATTCCTATGTCACTATCAAACTAACTTAATTACAATGGTTTTATAATGTGTTTTCATACCTAGTATGGAACTTCTTATTCAATGAGCATTATTATTTCATTTTTATTCTTAATATTTCTTCCAGATACATTTTATTGCATTCATCAAGCTCCCAAAATTCTTTTGCTATTTGAATTGAAGTCACTTTTAATTGATTGACTCAGGAAAGAATGTGATTTTTAAGATGAATTAATCAGGAATGGTTATTTTAACCATTATTATGTAATGTTGTTTTGGGTTTTCTAGCTTAGAAGAGAAAACGAAGGCAGATATATATTTTTTTCCTCTTTCCAAATATTATCGCTCTTTGCAGATGACAAAATTCTATACCTGGAAAAGTCCAAAAGATAAATTAAGAAACTATTCAAAATAATAAATTAGCCTAGAGTGACCAGATAATATATAATAATATCAGTATCAGACTTAGATACAAACTATCCTTTTAAAATAATGAAGGGATTTTTCACAGATAATGACCAGTTTGGTTTCTTACATAGAGTTCATCCTCCATTTTTTATTCCTTTTAGAACCTAACATTTTTTTCAGGTCATCATCTCTTCCTAGATTCTAGGAGGTCAATAATAATGTAACAAGTTCAACCATCCTGGCTTGTTCAGTGTGAGGGCTCTCCACTGAGGGGCTTCTAGGAAAGAGTTTTTATCTCCAGAGAAAGAGAAGCAGGTGGACCTAAGTAGATGCTGCCTAGAAACCATTCAGATTTCTCCAAGCTGAAGAACCTTGAGCTTAAAGCCTTAATCCTTTACAATGGGCTGCAAGCAAACATGCCCAGCTATTGCCCCAGAGGGAGTTACTATATTCTCTTGGACAGCAAACAAATCTGCCCTCTAGGAGACTTGATCTCTATTTCCCAAAGCTCTTTGTGACAGTACAGTATCATAGACTGTCAATGCCTTCATTTGCAAGACATGCAGAAATATGAACTACTTATGGAAAATTGTCTCCTACCATTTATGAAATGAATTGTAGAAATACAGCTAAAATAGAAATATCATTTTAAAAGGGACCTGATGAATTGACTCAGAGCCCATCCATAATAGCCGTATTACCTGAAAGACAGATTTATATATCTCATTGCTTAGAAGATGCTTCCTAAATTTTACTTTCAGGGGCTGTTTTAATTTTCTGAAAACATAAATTATTTGTGCACCTTTCTCAACTTTTGTCTAATTCCATAATTGACCATAATTTACATATGACAGTTATTATATCTGACTAGTTTATACAAAAGTCTCCTCATTGAATAGCTGTGTTTACTTAAGAGTTTAAAAGCACTTTGCCATTTCAGGGAACTACTGGAAATTTCAAACCACAGTTTTGGAAAGGTTATTACACTTGACTATTCACATGGATGTGTCACATAAATAATTGTTTACAACTTTATGAATATAAGTATAATAGTTAATGGAAAGTAATGAGCTTTTTCATTTTTATGAATACCAATATGTTTAAATACTGACGTAAAATTTTACTTTTGTGAAGAGAAACCCCCGGAAAAAAGGAAGAAAAATTAACAGTCCCAATTTGATAACTCTGTATCCTGTAAATATGGTCTTGAAATCTTGAGGGGTCTCATGGATTTGTTATTTCAATTACATTTTTAATGATACGTGTGATTTGAATTGACAACACTGTTTAAATGTCCTGCTACATAAAACTAAATCAATTCACAGAGGAATGTTGAAGGAACATAGATTTATTAATATTGGGATACATGATATGTGGGAACACACAACAAAAGAGAAATGTTTTGTTATTAATAGCAGAAAATTCATATATATTGTAGTATATAAGAATAAGTAATAGGGAAAGGCAATCTCTCTATTGAATGGCTTTGGTACTACAATAAAACACAGCACCTATGCATTTTCTTCCCCTAAAGCATGGTTTGAAGTCATATCTGAATCATGGAAAGGAACAGCTAACCATTTGTAAAATAAATGAAGTCCAACAGAATCACAAATCACCAATATTTTTAAGTTGAGGGCATTCTTAATATAATACATTATAATAAGTTATAAATGATACATTTTAGAATCTGTAAATTCCCATAGAAATTAGGGAGTATTTCTGTTCATCTATTTTATGTACCATATGCTTACATGAATCCTAGAGACAGATTCATATAAGGAACATAGTGTTGTAGCAAAGTGTGAAGAATTTCTATGAAACTTACCTCTAACCTGGCATAGAAGCTCAGATCAAATTAGACAGAGGTTAAAATATTGTTGGGAAATAACACAATTCAGGGTTGTGGAGCAGTGTCTGAAGGCAGTTGTTCTCAAACCTGGGTGCATAGTATGAAATACTGTGGTGAATTCTAAAAAATGCTGAACCAATTAAATCCCAACTTCAGGAGCACAGAAGGGAGGCCAATGGCCAAGTCTTAGGATTATCTAAAAACTCTTCTAGGTGTTTACATTTATTCAGAAAGGATTGAGGACCAACCAATCAGAGACTTTTGATTCTTAACTCTGGATGTTTTATGTTAAACTTATTAAATGTATCTAATACTGCTTTAATATAGTTTGGTAATACTATTTGCATTACCAAATACAGTTAGGTCATTCCATGCCATTTTGTGGATGTAATGTTTTTTCTCAAATATCTTAAGATGCCAATAGTGATAGTGATAGATAGTGATTTCATTTCCTTTGGATGTATACCCAGAAGTAGGATTCCTGGATCATTTGGTAGTTCTATTTTTAATTGTTTTTACACACTGTTTCCACAGTGTTCTACACACTGTTTTCCACAGTGGCTGACCCAATTTACACTTCTATCAACAATGCAAAAGAGTTTCTTTCTCTCCACATCATCCCCACTTATTTTCTCTTGGCTTTTTGATAACAGCCATTCTAAAAGGTATGAAATGATGTCTCAGTGTGGTTTTTGATTTGCACCTCCCTGATGCTTAGAGATGTTGAGCATCTCTATGGTCCACTCCTCAACAGTTTTCTCCTGGACAGTTATGAAATCTTCTGACTCAGTCTTTAATACCTCAATTTTTGTGTCACTGCAACTCATCTTTTACATGGGAGAGAGAATTTTTTAATTAAGTACATTTGTTTTTCTTAATACAGAATATGATCTTATTACTATCCAGGTACAAATCTTAAGCTCAAAACACCTACCCATTACAACAGAAGTAAAATCCAGCTTCCGTAATGTTCTTTTTTTTTTTTTTTTTTTTTAAAGGCAGGTTGAGGAATACTTGAAATATGTGAAACGTTTCTTTTTTTTTTTAATTTATTTTATTTATTTATTTATTTGTTTGTTTATGGCTGCGTTGGGTCTTCGTTTCTACGTGAGGGCTTTCTCTAGTTGCAGCAAGTGGGGGCCACTCTTCATCGCGGTGCGCGGGCCTCTCACTATCGCAGCCTCTCTTGTTGCAGAGCACAGGCTCCAGACACGCAGGCTCAGTAGTTGTGGCTCATGGGCCCAGCTGCTCCACGGCATATGGGATCTTCCCAGACCAGGGCTCGAACCCGTGTCTCCTGCATTGGCAGGCAGACTCTCAACCACTGCGCCACCAGGGAAGCCCCCGTAATGTTCTTTTTATTCTTTAAACATTACAGGCTCTTTCCCAACCTGAGCATATTGTTCCTTCCTTGAGGAAAACTCTTCTTTATTCACTTAACATGGCTTATTCCTTCTCTTAATTACCAGTACAAAAATCTCCTTTTTAGAGAGAACTTACATGAGTTTACATGGTCATTGTACTAAAGTAATGGTCCATTTTTATCTATTCTTGTCTTGGATTATTTATTTATTATACATCAAATTTATGTAACATAATTATTTTTCACATTAACTTTTTTAACTATTCAATTTCTTTCAATTAAAATACATTAACATATCCAACTACCTATTTCTGTTAATAACATTACCTAGGTTCAAAATGTGAAGAGTCCTTTTGTCATTTATCCTCTTTGATTCTCATATACACTCATGTGTCACTTTTTTTATTCTATTTCTTACTTGTCTTTTATAGCTTCCTTATTCATTTGATCTCTGGTGTCATATCCCTAATTCAGATCCTTATTATATCTCTCCTGAATCATGATGTGTTCTTAGGAAAAGAAAATATCTTAAAATTACTTTAAAAATAATATTTAAATTTCTTTTAAATGTTCATGTCATGGATAGAGGGAAAACCACCAATTTTCTAATAATTATTATTATATGTCCTTTACCTATTTTTGGATTACTTATGTTTTCTCTGCTTTCACCATGAAACATATTGGATTCCTACAACTAGATTTTTAAGAAATACAAATTTTATAGAAGATTTTGATAATAAATGTTTATTTGGGACAATATACAACATTTCACCAAAAAAGTACTTATTATACATTTTCCTCCTAGATCTTATAGAAGTCTCTTCTTTTTTCACCTGTAGCCCTCAATATTTTCAACTTTTACCTCCCCATTCAGCTACGTTTCTCTTTTACCCTTGCTCAGGTCCTTTCCATATTGTTTCAGTCCTAAGCACAGGGCCAACTGCATAATTTGCCAGGTCCAGTGCAGAATGAAAATGTGGACTCTTGTTCACATTTCAGAAAATAGGCTTCTCCTACTTTCCTTGTTTCTCTCTAGTCCTGTCATAGAGTTTTCCTATTTGCTATGGAATAATGCACTGCCTTTGGATCAGGATATTGGCAGGGCCAGTGCAGCCCCTCAAAGGCTCACAGGCACTCTATCCACCCCACTATCTGGTACCTGGGCCACAAGCCAAAACTACTCCTTCTCACACACTCAGCAGTAGCTGGACAGGAGTAGAGAAATGGGCAACTGCAAACCTGTTCTATGGAGGAAGGAAAAAAGTGAGAAGTAGGATTTCACTGAAGTCTAAGCTGTTAGTCTCTGGCACATTTCCTTCTTCCATTAGATGTCAATCATAAAACACAATTTCAGAGATAAAACAATTAATAATTTCAAGAGGAAAATCACATAGCATTAAATCAAGAGTGGAGCCCTTCTGAGCCTAGGATCCTGTGTGACAGCTGGCTCTGCCTATTTAGATCAGTGTGACTCTAGCTCAAGTTCTATCTCCAAGTTTAAATATTCCAAAAATTACTAAGTCACTAAATTATTCAAGTATATGATAGGTCACTATAATGTGGATGAAAAGATTCTTGTTACTCAGCAAACCAGAGGTCCTTTATGATAAAGATTGATCTTAGTGTAATAAAAGACAAATAACAACTTCATTTTCTGATTTTATGTTTAATAGAAGAATACATTCTGTATACTAAAAGGTATCAAATCCAAAGTTTTTTTGGAACCCACATAAGGATTTATACATGGAAAGCTGAATTAACTGGATATCCCATTGGAATTTGAATGTCCCAATGGAACTAATAGAAGATGTTCTATCGCCTTTAATTGGGCATTGCTCCTTGGTTCCTCTGATAAGACTTCAGTTCAGTTCTTTCCTTTCATCTCATCCCTGCTCAAATTATATATCATTCTGCTTGATTATTCTTCCTGAACATAATTGTCCATCATATATATTCTCTGATCAAAGACTTTAACTTTTCCTATTGTATAAGACTTATGTAAAAGCATCAAGATCCTCCAACAATATAAACACAATTTACATTACAAGCACCAGCCAAACTGGATAATAAGTTTTCCTTAAAAATGTTTCCAAGTTCATTGAATGAATATATATTTCTAGAGGACCAAGAAAATTTAGGAAAATATGTTAAATAATTGCATAATAATCGCATATTTCTACAGAAATATTATATTATAACACATATTTTCAATAGTAAAGTTCAGGGAGTCCCTTATGGCATTTTTAAAACATAATACAATGATTACACAGTACTCCACTTGTTTATATCCATGAATTCTTCAATGGACATGCACCTAAAATGAGTTCATGACCACATACAATATCTTTATTTTTCCTCAGATTAGGAGGTAAGAAGAAGGGGAATTACCTGAGGGCAATAATCTAAGGATTGTTCAGGTCAGTTTCCTGTCTTCTAGGAACTCATAGTCAACTTAGCTGTATTTCTTCTTCCACCTTCCTTTGTTTTATTTTCTTGGGCCAAACGTAATGGCCTATGGTAAGTTAAAGGTATATAATATACTATATACTCTAAAGTAACCACTAAAATGGCTAATCAACCAGCAAAGGATATAAAATGAAATTATTAAAAAAAAAATTCAATCTGAAATAAAGCAGAATAAGAGGAAACTTACAGCAAAGAACAAATGAGTTACATAGAAAATAATAATGAGTTAATAGATTTAAACTAAACATGGTAATAATTTCATATAAATGATTTAACCATTCTAATCAAATATCATACTGAATTAAAATTCAAAACCAAAGATATGCTGCCTATAGGAAACAAACATTCAATATACAGATACAATATACAGGTTAACAATTATGTAACAGGTTACAATATACAGGTTTTAACCTATATTCAATATACAGGTTAAAATTTAAATAAAGAAAAAAAGAAATACTTGCAAATACTAAATAAAAAATCTGAGGGAGGGAGATCAAGATGGCAGAGTTGGAGGACATGGAATTCATTACCCCCAATGAACACATTAAAAATACATCTATGTGTGGAATAATTCTTACTGAAAACTAACTGGAGACTACAGAAAAACCCCTCTACAACCAAGCCTGTAAGAAAAATCCACATGGAATCGAGTAGGAAGGGAAGAGAAGCAATCAAGTCTGAACCTGTGCCCCTCAGAAGAGATTATTACATGGACTGCAATCCTATCTTTGGAATGAACAATTCAAGCCACATATTGGGTGCCCACCCCTGGAGTCTGACACAGCGAAGATAAGCCCACTTAACTGGTTGGAGGGCCAGTGAGACTAACAAGAGGGATGTGGGAAACCTGGACTCTACTCATGAAAAGCATGTACACACTTACTTGCTCCAAAAGCAGGGCAGAGAGGGTGGATTGAAAACTGTTCCAGTGGCTGGCTGGCTTCTCATGACTGCCCCAGTGCATGTCCCAGCCTGAGCTGAGCAAACCCTCCAACCCCACTTTTTTCACAAAGCAACTCCACACTGGGATGAGGGCCCAGCTGTGAGACACAGAGGCAGCTCAGATCCAAAGCAGCATCTGAACAGGGCATGGGCAACCATTACTGGTACTTACATGAGCAGCACATCAGAAGGAGTCTGGGTCTCAGAACCCAGGCAGACTGCCCCAGCAGTGCCATGATCTATGGCAACTGCCCACACCAGCCCCTCTTTCTCCAGCGATGCTCCCTTCTGGGGCAAAGGTGCTAGTGCTGGTAGGGGTAGAGCACACACTTAAAGGAAAATGTGCCAGCTCAGACCCAAACCAAAGCAATCCTGTTCAAGCAACCTGGGACCCACCCCCACCCCGATAGGGCAATGACATGACAACAAATGAGCATGGGAGAAGCCCCAGCTTACACCTGTCTCTGGCTCTAACCACTCCATAGCCAGCCTCAGTTCCTACCAAGCTGATAGTTGCCAGCACACACTGAGGAAAGACATGACTTGTTTTCACATCAAATGCAGATCTCCCATCAAAGCCACCAGGCACTTGCATACTGCATAGGGATACTCTCACACAAGGACACCCCTTCAAGACAGCAATAGGTAACTGTATCACCTAATTTCATAGACACAGAGAAAGTTAAGCAAAATTAGAAGACAGAGGAATTAGTTTCAACTGAAAGAACACGAGAAAAACCCTTGAAGAAAACAACTAATGAACTAGAACTAAATAATTTACCAGATAAAGAATTCAAAGCGTTAGTAATAAGACTGCTAACTTAATTAGGGAAAGGAATATATGAACACAGTGGGAATTTTAACAAGGAACTAGAAAAAAAAAAAAAAAACTGTCAGAACTGAAGAAAATAATAACTGAAATGAAAAACACACTAGAAGGGATTTATAGCAGACGAGGTGATACAGAATAATGCATAAATTATCTGGAAGATAGAATAATGAAAATTACCCAATCAGAAGAGCAAAAAGAAAAACAAATTAAAAAAAATCAAAACAGTTACAGGTACAACTTCAAGCATACCAACATTCACGTTATAGGGGTCCCAAGAGAAGAAGAGAGAGAGAAGGGGGTTAAAAATGTATTTAATTGAATTATTACTGAAAATTTCCCAAACATGAAGAAGGAAAGAAATATCCAGGTATAGGAAACAAAGAGGATCCCAAATAAGAAGAAGCCAAACAAACCACACTAAGACTTAACATAATGAAAACAGCAAAAGTTAAAGATAAAGAGAGAATTCTAAAGGCAGAAAGAGAAAAACAAAGAGTTACATGCAAGGGAACCCTAACAGACAATCAGCTGATTTTTCTGCAGAAATTTTGCAGGACAGAAGAGAGTAACATGATATGTTCAAAATGCTGAAAGAGAAACCGTGCAACCTAGAACACTCTACTCAACAAAATTATTATTTAGAATGAAGGAAAAATAAATGACTTCTAAGAAGTACAGACAAGCAAAAACTAAAAGAGTTCATCAATACTACACCTATCCTAAAATAATGTTACAGGGTCATCTTTTAAGTGGAAAAGAAAGGTTACAGCAAGAAGTGAGAATCTATAGGAAATGAAAAATCACTCTAGTAAAGTCAATGTATTGCAAAGGCTGAGAATCAAGCACTTAAATAAGCCAGTAAAATCAACTATAACTACAGTAATCAGTAAAGGGATAAACATGAAGGCATAAAATTTGACATCAAAACCAAAAATGTGGTAGAAGGGAGTAAAAAATGTAGACCTTCTAGCATTTTTTGAATTTAAAAGACTGTCTGTTTAAAACAAAGAGTTAGTTATAGGTCAGTTTATATGAATCCCATGGTAACCACAAATCAAAAATCTACAGAGATACAAAAAAATAGAGAGAAATGAACACAAGCATACTACTAAATAAAATCATCAAACCATAAGGGGAGAAACAAATAGAAGAATAAAAGAACAGAGTAGAACTACAAAACAATTGTAAAACACATCATAAAAATGCAATAAGTACAGACATATCAATAATTACCTTAAATATCAATGGACTACAATTAAAAGACATCAGGTGGCTGATTGGGCATAAAAATAAGACCCATCTACATGCTGCTAATAAGAGACTCACTTCAGAGCTAAAGACACACAGTGACTGAAAGTTAGGGGATGGGAAATGATCTTTATTACAAATGGAAATGACAAGAAAATGGGAGAAGCAATATTCATAACAGGCAAAATAGATTTTAAAACATAGTCTATAACAAAAGATGAAGAAAGACATTATATAATGATAAAAGAATAGATATGAGAAGAGGATATTACATATATATAACAATAATACACATTACATATATATATATGTAACAATAATACAATGATAGTAGGGGACTTTAACATTCCCACTTACATCAATGAACAGATAACTGAGACAGAAAATCAATAAGGCAACATTGGTCTTAAATGACACAGTAGACCAGTTAGACTTAATAGATATCTACAGGACATTCTATTCAAAAAAAAGCAGAATACACATTCTCTTCAAGGGCATATGGAATGTTCTCTAGGATAGATCACATGCTAGGCCAAAAAACAAGTCACAAAAGTTTTAAGAGGATATAAATTAAATCAAGCATTTCTTCTGACCATATATTATCAAACAAGAAATTAATTTTAAAGAAGAAAAATGAAGAGTGCAAACATGTGGAGACTAAACAACATGCTACAAAAAAAAAAAAAAATCGGTCAATGAAAAACTCAGAGGAAATCAGAAAATAACTCAAAACAGTGAAAATGGAAACACAACTTTCTAAAATCTATGAGATGCAGTAAAAGTAGTTCTAAGGGAGAAGTTTATAGCAATACAGGCCTACCTCAAGAAACATCTCAAATAAAGAACCTAACTTACCATCTAAAGGAATTAGCAAAAGAAGAACAAACAAAACACAAAGTCAGCAGAAGGAAGGAAATAATAAAGATCAGAGAGGAAATAAATAAAATAGAGATCAGAAAAAAAACAAAACAAACACTGGAAAGAAACAATGAAACCAAGAGCTGGTTTTTTGAAAAGATAAACAAAATTGATAAACTTTTAGGAAAACTCATCAAGAAGAAGAGAAAGACCCAAATAAACATAATAAGAAATAAAAGAAGAGAAATAACAACAAATACCACAGAGATATAAAAATTCACAAGAGAATACTACAAAACAGCTATATGCCAACAAATCGGACGACCTAGAAGAAATAGACAAATTTCTAGAAATATACAGCCTGCCAAGACTGAATCAAAAAGAAAGAGATAATTTGAACAGACCAATCAATAGTGTAAATGAATTTGTAAAACAAACAAACAAACAAACAAAACCTCCCAGCAAACAAAAGCACAGGACTGGACAGCCTCATAGGGGAATTCTATCAAATATAAAGAAGAGCTAATACTTAACCTTCTTAAACTATTCCAAAAAATTAAAGAGGATTGAGCAATCCCAAATACATTCTATGGGACCACCACTACCCTGATACAAAAACCACACAAAGACACTACAAAAAAAGAAAATTATAGACCTATATCTCTGATAAATATATATGCAAAAATTCTCAACAAAATACTAGTAAACAAAATCATCAATATATAAAAAGAATCCTACACCATGATCAATGGAATGTATTCCAGTGATGCAAGAATGATTCAATATTCACAAATCGATGTGATACCACATTAACAAAAGGAAGAATAAGAATCACATGATCATCTCAATAGATGCAGAAAATGCACTTGATAAAATTCAACATCCATTCATGATAAAAGCTCTCATCAAAGTTGGTATAAAGGGAACATACCTCAATGTAATAAAGACCATTAATGACAAACCCACAGCTAATATCTTACCCAATGTTAAAATACCAAAAACGTGTTCTCTAAAATCAGAAACAAGGCAAGGATGTCCACTCTTACCAATTCTATTTAACACAGTATTGACATTCCTAGCCACAGCAATCAGAAAGGAAAATAAATAAAAGGCATCCAAATTGGAAGGGAAGAAATAACACTGTCATTATTTGCAGATGAAATGGTTCTATATATAGAAAACCCTAAAGTTTCCATCAAAAAGTTATTAGAACTAAAATTAATTCAGTGAAGTTACAGGATACGAGATTAATATACAGAAATCTGTTGTTTATCTACGTGCTAATGATGAACTATCAGAAAGAGAAAGCAATAGAAAAATCTTGTTTAAAATAGCATTAAAAAATAAAATAAAATACATAGGAATGAACTTAATAAAGAGTTGAAAGACCTATACTTTGAAAACTATAAAACATTGATGAAGAAATGTGAAAATGATACAAAGAATTGGAAATATTTTCTGTGTTCTTGGATTAGAAGAATTAATGTTGTTAAAATGTCCATACTACCCAAAGCAATCTACAGATGTAATGCAATCCTTATCAAAATACCCACCTCATTTTTTTACAGAAATAGAGCAAATAATCCTAAAAGTCAAATGGACAACAAAAGACTCTGAATTGTCATAGCAACACTGAGAAAGAAGAACAAAACTGGAGGTATCATGCTCCTTGACTTTAGACTATACTACAAAGCTGCAATAATCACAACAGCAGGGCACTGGCACAAAACCAGTCACATAGATCAATGGAACAGAACAGAGAACCCAGAAACAAGGAGGCAAGAATATACAATGAAGAAAAGATAGCCTTGTCAATAGTGGTGCTGTAGAAACTGAAGCGCTCCAAGTAAAACAATGAGATTAGAACATTTCCTCACACCATATACAAAAATAAACTCACAATGGGTTAAAGACCTCTATGTAATACCTGAAACCATAAAACTCCTAGAAGAGATCATAAGCAGAACACTCTTTGACATAAATCATAACACTATTTTTGTGGATCTGTCTCCTAAGGCAAAAGAAACAAAATAAAAAATAAACAAATGGGACCTAATTAAACTTGAAAGCTTTTGCACAACAAATAAAACCATCAACAAAATGAAAAGACAACCTACTGAATGGAGAAAACATTTGCAAGTGATATGAGTATCCAAAATATAAAATAATATCCAAAATATGAAAAAGCTCTTACAAATTGACATAAAAAACAAACAACCTGATTAAAAATGGGCAGAAGGCCTAAGTAGACATTTTTCCGAAGAAGACCTAAAGATGACCCACAGGCACATGAAAAGATGCTAAACATCACTAATCATCAGAAAAATGCAAATCATAACCACATCAAGGGCACAGGGGGAGGGGAGCAGCCCACATGGTGCTCAGCTGGAGGCCCACCTCCCTTCTGTTGAGGAAATAAAACAATCAATTCTACAACAACAACAACAACAGCAACAACAAAACCACACTGAGTTATCACCTCACACAAGCTAGAATGGCTTTCATCAAAAAGACCACAAGGAACAAATGTTGGCAAGGATGTGGAGCAAAGGGAACCCTTGTACCACAGTTGGTGGGAATGTAAACTGGTGTTGCAGTTACGGAAAACATATGAAGTTTCCTCAAAAATCTAAAAATAGAACTAGCATATGATCCAGCAATTCCACTTCTGAGTATGTATGCAAGGAAAACAAAAAACACTAATTTGAAAAGATACATGCTTTCCAGTGTTCCTAGCTGATTACTTCCAATAGCCAAGATATGGAAGCAACCTAAGTGTCCATCAACAGATGAAAGGATAAAGAGGATGTGGTATATGTGTACAATGGTTATTCAGCCATTAAAAAGAATGAAATTCTGCCATTTGCAACCATGTGCATGGTCCTAGAGAGCATTATTCTTAGGGAAATAAGTCAGACAGGGAAAGACTATTACTCTGTGTTATCACTTATGTGCAGAATCTAAAACAATAAAAGAAACAAATATCTATAACAAAACAGTAACAGACTCTCAGATATAGACAACAGACTAGTTGTTACCAGTGGGGAGAGGGAAGGAGGGAGGCCAAGATAGGGTTATGATACCAAGTGATACAAACTTCTATGTACAAAATAGATAAGCAAAAAGGATATATTGTACAGCACTGGGAAATAGAGCCATTATTTTGTAGTAACTTGAAATGAAGTACAATCTACAAATATATGAAATCACTATGTTGTATACTTGAAACTAATATATTATAAATTATACTTCAATAAAAGAAATGAAAGCTGAGGTTCTCTTGAAAAAAAAGAGATGGGTAAAGCATAATTTGATGATAAATAAGTTATTAGCTGTGAGAAACTGTGTAATTGTTTAACTTTTGCAGACTGACTCTAACTGCACACTGAAGCAATAAGGCTTAGTGAACAGAATTGCCACAAGAATTAAATAATATGTGTGAAGATATTTTAACAGTTATAAAGTGCCATACAAATGCAATACTAGATGGGAGAGACTGGCAATATTTCTCTACCAGTTTAGAGGCTATTGTACAGTACAAGTAAAAAAAAGAAAGAAGGTCAGAACTAATGATAGTAATATTAGAGATGATGTGAGCATCATTTCAGTGGCAGTATGGATCAAATTTGATGGCTAATTAAATGGGCAAAAGTCATAGGGAAGGAAAGGATAAACATGACTAAACTGTGAACCTATATGGCTTAGACAAATGATGATAATAGTAGAGCTAGGAAACATTGAAATGAGCTATATTTTGAACACTAGTGTAGCATTCATAGGAGATGTCTAAGAGAAAAGACCAGGTTGGAGTCTGGAGTCTGGAAGAGTATGATAGACAGACTCCTAAACTGCCTTCACCTCCATGCCCAATTTCCTTCCTTAATCCCTGAGAATATGAATATAATGAGCACTTATGCCCTATTTCTGTTATGTTTCATGGTAAATGATACCAAAGATTTAATTAAAGTTTTCAGTAGTTGAGTTTAAGTTAATCAAATGAAGTTTGGGGGGGTGTTAGTCTAATCACATGAACTCTTAAAAGCACAATTTTCTGTGGTTACAGAAAACAAAGTCATAGAGATAGATTCAAAGAATGAGAAGAACTAGATTCACTTTGCTGACTTTGATGCACTGGTGCTGGCTTGGTTATGGAAGGGACAAAGCACAAGAACTTGAGAGTGGTCTCTGAGAACTGACAACCATCCTCAGTGGAAAACTAACAAGGACACAGGGAACTTCATCCTAAAACTACAAGGAACTAGATTCTTCCAGCCACCTGAATGGGCTTAGAATATAATTCTTCCCATAAGTCTTCTGATGACTTCCTAATGCAACCAACATCTTGATTTCAGCCTTTTTGGCCCTAAGCAGAGAATCTAGTTAAGCCTACCAAGATCTCTGTCTTACACAACCATGAAAAAACAAATAAAAGGTAAAAAGGAAGAGGAGGAGAAGAAGGAAAGTTTTACTGGCTATATTAATCTTGAAGTTATCAAAGCAAAAAATATTACTAGGGTTAAAGAAGGCCATTTGATAGCGTTGAAGGGGTTAAGACATCAAGTGGACATAACAACCTTAAATGTTATTCCCTTAATAACAGAGCTTCAAAACACACAAAGCAATAACTGATAGAACTGCAAGGGGGACTAGACAAATTCACAAGTATAGTTGAAGATTTCAATACCACTCTCAATAATTGAGAGAATAAGTAGACAGAAAAGCAGTAAGGATATAGAAAGATGCCATCATTCAATTTTATCTAATTGACATTTATAGGCTTCTCACCCCAAAGCCAGCAGAATACAAGCTTTTTTCAAGTGCACATGAAACATTTAACAAGATAGATCATAAAACAAGTTTCAATAAATTTAAAAGAAGTTATAAAAAGTATATATTTCTCTGTTCACAATGAATTAAATAAATACTCAAAAACAGAAAGATCTCTCAGACATAGCCAAATATTTGGAAACTAAATAACAGACTTCTCAATTACAAATAGATCAAAAAGCTATAAAAAGTGAAAATAAACATGTATTTTGAAGTCAACAAAAAATAAAATACAACATATCCAAATAGTAAAACTGCTAAAATAGTATTAAGTGGCATTTATGATACAAAATGCCTATATTAGGAAACAAGAAAGGTCTCTAGCCAATGACTTCATCTCTCTCATAAGAAACTAGAGAAGCGTCACTAAGTAAACCCAAAGTAAGGAGAAGGAAAAAATAAAGATCATAGCAAAAATAAATAAAAAAGAGAGGCATAGAGAAAAATCAATGAATTCAAAAACCTGTTCTTCAGGGAAAAAATGGTAAACCTCTAGTCAGATCAATCACAGAAAAAAGGAGGGAAGACACAAATATTCCAACAGCAGGGATGAGAGAGGTAACATTACTACAGATTTTACAGATATGAACAGGATAATATGGCTTTCCTATATGTTGATAGAAAGACTTGTACACAGATTTCTATAGCAGATATATCTGTCATATCCCAAAACTTGAAATAACCCAAATGTTCACCATAAATGGATGAACAAATTGTGGTATATCCATAGATCGGGATACTTCTCAGCACTAATTGTAAAAAAAAAATACTCTAAGTGAAGGACTCAGACAAGAAAGAGTACATTCTCTGTGATTGCATGTATATAAAATTATATTAATATAACTAATCTATATGGAAAAAAAATCAGATTAGTATTTACCCAGGCATGGGCAAAGAGGGGGCACAGTGAAGTTGTAAAGTACACAAGGAAACTTTTGCAGGTAAAGGATATGTTCACTCCCTTTATGGTTGTGATGTTTTCACAGGTGTGAATACATGAAAACTTATCAAATAGTATATTTAAAATATGTGCAGTTGATTTTTATGCCAATTATACCTCAGTAAAGGGTAAAACATAAAATATAAACAGTACAACTGTTTTGTTTTCTTTTCAAATGGTCAGTTCTCTTTGAATGAGTAAAACAAATGTTTAAATAGAAAGCCATTAGTAACTTTTATGTTTAACATACTATCTTTTCCATTTTTTTTATCAGAAATTGTGGACTTATAAGAACTTCATTTCACATCAGTTTTCTCTGAAGCATTTCTCCCCTTCTGTTGGCTTTGTGGGAAATAGGAGCTCAGTCCATCCAAGGTATTTAGACTATACCTTCATCTTGGAGCAGAATCTGCACAGCAAATTATAGATAGCTAAGGAAACTGAATTGTCCGAGTCAGAGAAGTAAATTAGTGTACATTTCTTCATTCAGATCTTCTTAGCCTTGTGTCACCGTGAGGAAATTTTCCTGTACAGTTTCAATTAATTTCAACTTAAGACCTTTATAAAGCTGACAACTGGACTCTTCCAATAGGGTATCCAGCTGGGATAGTATTTCCTGAGCATTGTTGGGTATAACAGTTTTATTATTCTGATTGAGACTGTAACTTCCCAGTTGTAATCTCACTTCCAAAGGAAGCTCATACCTGTTCTCATGAAGAGTGGCAGCAAAAAGGAAAGAGTGGAAAGGCCCTGCAAGGAGGAGCCATAATACAATTGCCATTTCTACAGATGAGCCCATGACACCTTCAGTTATTGTCAACATAGTATTTAGCAATGATCCCCTTAATTTGAATATGCTAAACTGGTAAATTTAAAAATATGGGGAGTTATTATTCTTGTTTTCTTGTTTTGAATTTTAATTTTCTAAAGTACTTTTGGAGTAACATTTAACAGTAAATATGTTTCTACTCTTGGAACCTACCAACTTTATTTGTATTATATATTTTATTTTACTTATCCAAATGATCCTAATAAAGAAATGTTTTAAAAGGTTATAAGTACGTGAGTTCAATACAGCATTATATCATTTATATTTATTCATACTTATTAAACCAAAATTATTATGAGCCCACATTGTGCCAGGCACCATACTGAGCATATTAAAATGTCCAATAAATGATTGTTGAATGGAAAAATAGATGAGTGAAGTCTCATGCCCTTATAGATTTGATGATATGTGTGCTTATAATCAGAAAAATTTATTTCACTGACGTTCATTGGTGGCTATTTTAAAATGATTTACATATCTTTAATGATGAATTACATTTCTATTGTTTTTAACTTCATTAAACCAGTGTTTTCTTGAACATGAACCCACTATAAATAGAGATTCAGGTGATATTTTGCTAAGGAATGTGTTCATTTCTTCTGTATGTACTATGATGGTGTGCAGTTAAATTATTAAGAAGATTTTAATTATGTTCAGTGATTAGTAATTTAGATATGATAGCTTATTTTATGCTGTAATGATATTTTTCATCTGCTCAGTCTACCATGAAATCTCAGGTAGACATTATAACTTAAGTATTTCATTTTTCAATTCTTATAATTATTTAGGCTGAATTTTACTTGAGTTTTTCCTGACTTTCTCTGTACTTATCATTCAGATAGAGAAGATTATAATTTCATTTGTATTTAATAGTAAGTTTTCCACTCTCTAGCCTGAACATATTGACCTCAATTATTCTTACAAATCAGATTAGCCTTGTTGGCTTCAATCATTTCAGTTATTATGAAACATAAAAAGGGACTATATTCTAAGCAGCTGCCTTCCAAATGGAAATAATCAGCAGGACCAGTGTGTTTGGAGAGAGAAATGTATTTTCTCCTAGTGAGATTTAAGGCATGGATTATAAGATTAAGCTCCTGTACCTTACCAACCCCGCTAGAGGAATGGAGAATGGCTTTCATCCTCCCCTATGGTATAATCGCTCTCTTCAGGACTATTCAAAGCTGCAATATAAGAACTTAAACGCTCCCTCAAATCCCCATCTTTGTACCCCAATAGGAATTCTGTGATGAATAACTGATACAAGTATCAAATTGCATTAACCAGACTACCACAGCACAACAGAGATAACTTCTCTATCCTCTCCAAACATTCAAAAAATATTTATTCCCTGTTGGAGGTGCAATGACCCAACCAGGTACATAAAGTCTAATGTAAACTTTATGCAACAAGTACTCACCTTGCATGTGGTAGAATATATCACAAGTAATATTTATCATGTCTCTCAGACTCTTTTTTTGTAAAAATTATCACACATTTTAAAATAAACATGTAGTAAATATGTAAAGTATTTTTATTTTGTCTAATTCTTCAGCTCAGATCTCCCATCTGTATTGTGGAATTAGCATTTGCTTTCTAAATGAATTATTTCAAATGCTCTAAGTAGCAAAAGAAAAGGCAAGATTTTGGGTCAATTACTTGAGAATCATTTGCTAATTGTGTATCCTTTACTAAGTCTGGCATAACAAGGAACATCAAAAAAGTCTTAGGATATTTTAGTAGTAAAATGAATAATGAGTGAAGATCTATTGTCTTTTTCAGGTTGATGGTTTATATACATTTATTAGCAAGCCTTTCTGAAAGAAGCTGTTTTCAATGTGTTTTTTTCATGTTTCATTGGGTGTTATTCTCATTATATACACATATTTGTATGATGAGAAAATTAAGATATTATTCATGATTGCCTACATTTTAAGGCAATAATTTCCTAAATTCTCTATCTTATTACACTTTTGATGAAACCACATGTTTGTCATCTCTGATGTTCTGTGACCTTATAACAAGTGTTTGGACTAATAGTTCCCATCTGTATGAAAACTGACTTAGGCTAGTTGTGATATCTGATTAAATCCAAAGTGGCTTGATTCTCCAAAGGAATCCACTGCTTTTGGATTCTCACTCATTGATTTTCTACAGGATTTCTTGGCATGAGAAATGGATGTGCTGGGAAGTAGATCCTGGCCAGATTGTTTCATTTCACTATGGCCACACCTAAAGCTTTTTAACTTCTAAAACTACTTTATCATCTTTGAAATCATAAATATGCAATCATTGCTAAGAATAGCTACAAAATGTATAGCTCATTTCCTTTCAAAAGTTTAATTTAATCTTTTTATAGTTAATATGAACCCATAGTCTGTCAATTCATGATACTTTTGCCTCAGTGTTCTATTCCTTACACTTATGTTCCTTTAATTTCCCTCTAATGTCTTTCTGAGATATTTTATTCTTGTCTTTGTCTACCAACTCTATGCTGACTATACATAATATTTTATTTTTTTACATGTAAGGTAAACCAAAAGAGGCAAAGGGTGATGATGTCCACCCAGCACTGTCCAGGGAAGTGAGTGCTGGGATTCAAGGATAAGGCCTAAACAGCCTTGCTGCAGTCTGCAGTGATATAAACTTCACCTTTAGGAGAAGCCACTTAAAATTCAAATCATATATCTTGCTCTCTTATTATGAAATTATCATCACAAAAATTATTTGGCTTTACAAATAATATGTCCACAAGGAGAGAATGTGCTGCCTTAATAATGTACCTGTTGACTTTGGAAGTTTTGTCCCTAGAATAAAATAATAAGCTGACCCTCATATATAATTAACTTTTCATTCAGCAGTTCTTCCACATCAAGCATTTTGGTCCACTTGACAGTTGTATTTCTCATTATAATTAATAAGTTGGTGTTATGGTGATTTTTTCTCCCCACTGTTTGTTCTACAGACAGGACTTACTTGAAGAAGGAGGGCTGAAGTTTGATGTTGGGAGAGAGGAAAAGTTGGGGAGAACAAAGTTGCTAGCCTGAACCAACTCAGAGGGATACTTTTCAACAGTAGGATGGGATTACTCTTTTCTTTACTTCAGACTTCTAAAGCTGGAATAGGGCAGAGACTCTGGGACGGCTTCTTGAAGCTACCAAGTATAGCTTTAAGGGCAGTGTGATTAACAAGTTCCTAGCCCAGGTTCTTCAACCATTAGGAGGGAAGCACAGGGAGCAGCATGATTAGGGATTCAGAAGATGGATAAGGACCATTTGGGAAAGAAAATGCATTTCATGTAGCAAAGCTAAAGAAATAATAGCCTAGATGCAAATAGTTAGGGGATTGGGAGTTATAGATTTAGCTCATCAGGGACCCAGGAAGAACCCTGCTAAACCTGGTCATGATTGAGGAATGACCCCCCAAGACAAGTCCAATAGAATGACTTTATATTATGACTGTCACATCCACTGCATTAATTCATGATAAACTTGGAGCTCGTCTCTGTCCACAATTGATTCCACTGACATAAGGTACTACTATCTGTACTCCGATAAGAGTACAAGATGAACCCACTCTCTTATTGTGACTATATAATCAAATCCGGTCCTTAAAAAAAAATTTAAATGGCAGATACTCTCCTGGATAATTCAAATAGGTAAAATAAAGCTAGTATTGGCTGTCAGTCAGTGGATATTTTCTCTGTTATGACTTCTGTAATGCTGTGTCCTATGTATGTCTTTAACATTTGATTTTGAATAAAACGAACTTACCCATCATTTGCCTGTGCAAGGATATTTTCAGTCATACCTGACTCTGTTCCTTCTCCTTTCTCTTCACACATTTATCTGGGCAGTAACATTCAATTTGTAAACCTATAAAAACCTCTCCATAACTATAGCTTCTTCATAAATACATTCTTATGTGACTATTTACATATCTCTAACTTTATTTATTAACATCCATGTCCATAGTATGGCCAGTGTTATCTTTCATGCTTCCATTCAGATCATGTCATTTACATGCTTAAAGATTTAAATGTCTTTTGCTCCTTAAAAATAAAATCCAATTTTCTTGGTAGAATTTAAAATGCACTTCGCAATTCAGTACTGATTTACATTTCCAAGATTATCTCCTATCTTGTTTCCCAATAACACAAATGCCTTGGTCACTTGGGAATGGCCCTAGTCTGGAACCACCCCAGGATGTCAGGCGTTTGCACTATTTGCTACATCACAATTCTGAAAACCAAGAGAAATGAAACACAGTGCTCATCAAATGGTGCCTAAGTTTTGTCACTTTCTCTTTTCCCCATCATCATGGTTTTGAGGATGGAAACGTCTAATGCAAACAGTAAAAGAATAGTAACTGAAAATGCAAATTAATTACAAGTTACAACTATGCTGACATACCACTTATTGTGTTTAAAATTGGAAAATTTAAACATTTTATAATATATGTTTCAAGGGAATAGAGAAATTATAGTTCCATACACTCTTGATAAAACTAAAATATTTTTATGAGCACTTTCGAGAAAAATATAACAGCACTAATTTTTAAGTGTGTGTATACTATGACCATCAGTTCTATCCCTTGATATCTATCCAGGAGAAGTACATGAACAAATGAACAAGAAGGCATGTGGAAAGGTGTTCAATGAAGAATGAGTTGTAATAACCAAATAATCAAATTGTAAAAGACATAAATGGTTAAAAATATCATGATATATTAATTTCCTTATTATATTGCATCTAAAGTAAAACAAATAATAATATGAATCATTATATTATGTGCAATCAAAACTTAAGTTAAACTGAAGTAAAAATTAATTATTATTTTTTTTAAATTAAAAAAATATTCAATTAAAATGTGAAAATGCCTTTAATATAGTTCTTTATGACCCTTGAACCTGTCCAGGGTGATGTAACAATTAATGTAACAATGTCAGTTACATTCTATTTACTTTGAAATTTATTTCAACAATTATAAGGGATTACCTATCTATCTATCATCTATTTATATATATAAATTTGCAATATGTGAAATGTGAAAGTCAAACTTGTACTAATTTCTCAGTAACACAGTTGATATTATCTACTGTAGGTATCTCCTTTTCTTAGTTCCTAAAGAGAATTTTGTTGTGTTTTTTAAAAAGAATGTGAAATATTATTTACAATGATGAATAGTTATTTTATTATATTTTGCTGTCTGTGTCCATGCCTTTCTACATAGAAAATAACATTTAAATTAATGCCAAATCACAGCATAAGCTTTTGGAAGTCTATGGAATGTTAAACTCAGCACAAGTTGTACCAATCATGGCAAAATTCAAGTGAAGTGATAAAAATATGAATGTCTTTCACCAAGTATTTATGGGCATAGGCAGTGGCAAATATGATACAAATTCCCCAGGCTTATGGTGAGTATAAGATACTATCAATTTTAAAGCATCTCTACTTCAGAAATTCTAAAACATTGAAAAATGCATCTTATAGTCAGTAAAATCTGGTATTAAATAAAATTCAGCAAACAAAATGAAAGGAAAATCTAGATAACTGACATGGAAATATATCTTATATATTATTAGTGAAAAGAAAAGTTACAAAAAAATATAATAACATTCATATAAAACACATACACATTCAAGGTATAAAATAAGTATCCATACAGTTATAAGTAAATTATTGAATAAATATATGAGGGAGAAGAGACAGATTGTTCAGTGCTGAATAATTCCATGTAATAAGTGTAGATACTCCACCCTCAAGAAGGTAGAACTGGGCTTCCCTGGTGGCGCAGTGGTTGAGAGTCTGCCTGCCAATGCAGGGGACATGGGTTCGAGCCCTGGTCTGGGAAGATCCCACATGCCACGGAGCAACTACGCCCGTGAGCCACAACTACTGAGCCTGCATGTCTGGAGCCTGTGCTCCGCAACAAGAGAGGCCGTGACAGTGAGAGGCCCGCGCACCGCGATGAAGAGTGGCCCCCGCTTGCCGCAGCTAGAGAAAGCCCTCGCACAGAAACAAAGACCCAACACAGCCAAAAATAAATAAATAAATTAAAAAAAACCAAAAAAAAGAAGGTAGAACAAACACAACTTCCCCCTTCCTTAAGTGTGGGCTGTGCATAGCGATTTTCCTCTGAAGAGTGCAGTATGTAAAGGAGTGAGAGGGGGAACATTAGAGTGGGGAAAACTGTCAAACACTACATCAGCCATATGGTCAAGGTTAATATCAATGATAATAACTCATATTGATAGTATGTGCCGTATATATAATGTGATGAAAATTGCACTATATGTCTGCAGGCTTCTTCCAAAAAACACGTAACCCAAGTCTAATCATGAGGAAAGCATCAGACAAAACTATTCGAGGGACATTCTGTAAAATATCTGACCGGTTCGCCTCAAAACTGTCAAGGTCATCATAAACAAGGAAAGTCTGAGAAACTGTCACAGCCAAGAGGAGCCTAAGGAGACAGTATGACTAAATATGATGTGTCATCCTGGATAGAATCCTAGTACACACAAAAAGAGGATAATAAGTAAAGATAAGGAAATTTGAATAAAGCATGAAGTTCAGTTAACCGTCATGTTTTAATATTGGTTCACTAACTGTGACAAAAGAATCATATTGATGTAAGATGTTAATAACAGGGGAAACTGGGTGCAGGTACATGGGGACTCTAGGTACCATCTTCACAACATTTCTGTAAATCTAAAGCCATCATAAAATAAAAGTTTATTAAAGACACATGTGAAATTATGTTATAATGTGAAATTATGCTATACAGTAGAGAGGAAATAAATGTCAGAGTAATGAAATAAGACTATAATGAAACCAGCTATGCAATAATAAAATTTATGTTACTTTTGAAGCAGAAAAATGCAGAACAGAAACCTCAGAAAAACCATCTCTGTGACAGAGAGGACAAATGTAAGATATTTACCCCAGAAAAAAGGAAAGAGAATGGATTAAAATGATTAGATTTATTGAAAATTATGAAGAACATTTTGGGAAAGAAAAACCCCCATTTCAACAAAGATTGCAAAGATGAGATACATCCTGGTGTATTAGGCAAAGCTTCACATAGAACCACCAATAATGACTGGGTTGAATTTACACCAATGTCAAGTAAAATACAAAAGGATATGCTTACTTAAATACACATTATTATCAACAATCAGAAGACGTAACTACTAGTATTAACATACTGGGTGGTAAAATAATTCACATCTGCTCAAGTATTTGAGCAGTAATTACATTATTAAATATTTTGCTGTTATTACAAATCACAGTTATGAAAACTTTGTAGTAACATGAAATAATGATCTACCAAAGCAAAATAAAAAATTTGTGTGCTACATTTTCTCAACCTCTGAAATATTACATAGCTGTGACTTAAACGTTGAAAAGGAAACCTTTTTGCTAACATTTCTTGTACTAATATTTCTTGTTATAAATACAACTTAGATATTAATACAGTATCTGGGTAAGTTAAAATAGAAAAAAAGAAATTTTGTTTTAATAGTTGAATAATGCACAACAAATAAGATGTAGGTTTTATTGCATCTCAAGACACTTTGATCTCCTCCCTCTATATATGGAAGAGATTTTGAAAACAAATCTCAGGATATACTATGTAATGAGTTTAAAACAAATCATAGACCAAACCTAATGGACAAGACTAGAAAGACTTAACGACGCATTTTTCTTTCTTTTATGGTACAGTTCATATACAATTCAATAAAACAAAAGTAAAACTTTATTTTATGTTTAGATAATTTGTGGGGGCTTATTATGCTGCATTTACTATGTATATAAAATATAATTGTCTGTTTTATGAAACTAGGATTTTTATTACCATAAGGTAATCATAGTTTCCAAAATGCAAAAATATCCACACATTGGAATCAGAATGACTAATAGCACCCCATACCTTTTTTTGAATCATCTCAGCTTCAAATTTCAGCTAGTTTTATGGGAATATGCTATATTAATATGAATCCCTTAGTACCCCTATTGTTTTAGACAAAATGGTGAACTTATTAATGCTTACTATTGAAAGCAATAGAGCCAGTAATTTAAATAAGATGATTCAAATATTTGTTTCACTTAAAAATTGAAAAATATCATTTCAGTAAGCCATGTTTTCTTTTATATAGGAGGACTGTCAATTCAGGTAAATTGTATTATAGAAGTTAGATAATTTAAAGAAAACTAATTTTTAGAATAAAATAGCATATAATGCATTAACTTCTATTTGTTGAGCTTTTTAAACTGGATATTTAAGCCAAAATTGTATATCTCTTAAAGACTAAGGAAAGGAACCACTTTGATAATATAGATGTCAATGTGACAATTTGTGCCATTTTAGTTTTAAACTTTTTGGTTTCAAGGTTTCAAAGAAGATTTTGTCATTATTTATTTTGATACTGTTTTACCCTTTTACCTAGTGTCATAGAATATTTTTCAATTGAGGGAAAATAATGTTACGTAAAATTTACCATGTTCAACTTTTTAAGTGTACAGTTCTGTAGTGTTAAGTACATTCACATTGTTATGCAACTAATCTCCAGAGTTTTTTCATTATGCAAAATTGAACCTATACCCATTTGCAAAGGAAAAACCTCTGCTTCTCCTCAACACTCTCAAAACACTACTTCTGATACCATATAAGTAGAGTTTTTCCCACAATTAACAATTCTCTAATTCTCTGCAGACACTAAATGGGTATACTACCATTCAATTCGGTCTGGCAGTATCTGGAGTTAGCATCAGATCCCACAGGTTAAGGCCTGTCTCAGAAGACCAAAACCCCCAACCCCATTCATACATCTACCAGAAGTCCAGGTGGTTACCTGTACTTACGATGAACTGGGTATAAATCAGAGGTTCCCACAACCCTTTCCTCAGGTTCACTAATTTGCTAAAGCAGCTCACAAAACACAGGAAAAGAGTTTACTACTAGATTATCAGTTTATTATAAATGGATACAATTTAGGAAAATCCAGATGAAAGATGACTAGGGAAAGCTGTGAATGAAGGGGCACACAGTGTCATACCCTCCTGGCATGCCACTCTCCCAGCACTTCCACATGTTCACCAAAACAGAAGCTCTGAACCTCTGAACTCCTTATCTTAGGTTTTTTTTTTTTTTTTTTTTGAGTCTTCATTACAGGGGTGTGATTGATTAAGTCATTGGCCATTGGTGATTGAACCCAATCTCCAGGCCCTCTCTTTTACCTGGTAGTCAAGGGGTGGAGCTGAATGTTCCAACCCTCTAATCACTTGTTAGTGCCCCTGGCAACTAGCCTCTCATTCTGAGGGGCTTTCTAACAGTCACCTCATTAACATAAACTGGTTAAAAGGGGCTTGTTATGAATAACGAAAGATGTTCCTTTCATCTTTACTGGCTCTGCAGTCATTCAGGAATTGAGGACAAAAGACTAAATATTAAAATTAAAAAGATGCTCTGTTGCTCTTATCACTTAGGAAATGAGGAATTTTGGAGCTGTATGCCAGAAATGGGAAAAACACCAAATATATTTTATTATAAATTACAGTTTCCTACTATTAAACAACAACTCTGTGTTTGCCCTCCCCATAGCCCCTGGCAATCACCATTCTACCTTCTGTTTCTATGAATCTGATTACTCTAGGTACATCAAAGAAGTGAAATCATACAGTATTTCTTTTTATGGCTGGCTTATTTCACTTAGCATAGTGTCCTCAAGGTCCATCCACGGTGTAACATGAGTCAAAATTTCTTTCCTTTTTAAGTCTGAATAATATTCCGTTGTATGAATATACCACATTTTGTTTATGCATTCATATATCCATAGACACTTGGGTTGCTTCCACCTTTTGTCTATAATAATGTTGCTATAATATGGGTGTGCAATTATCTCTTTGAGATTCTGATTTCAATTCTGTTGGATGTGTATAAGAAGTAGAATTGCTGGATCATATGAAAAAATGTATTTAAAAATTTTTTAGAAACTTCCATATTGTTTTCATAGCAATTGTATCATTATGCATTTCCAACAAGAGTGTACAAGTGTTACAATTTCTCCATTCTGTTGCCAACACTTGTTATTATTGTTTTTTAAATATTAGCTATCCTAATGGGTATGAAGTGACATTTTATTGTGATTTTTATTTATATTTCCCTAATGATTAGTGTTGTTGAGAACCTTTTCATATGCTTGTTGGCCATTTATATATCTTCTTTGGACACATGTCTATTTAATCCCTTTGCCCAGTTTTTGGCAACTGAGTTATTTGTGTCATTTATTTTGTTATTGTTGAATTGTAAGAATTCTGTATATATTCTGGATATTAGCCCCTTATTAGACACATGATTTGCAAATAGAATTTTCTCCCATTCTATGACTTGTTTTTCTCCTATTCCATGAGTTGCCTTTGAACTCTACTGATTGTGTCCTTTGATACACAGATGTTTTAATTTTGATGTAGTCTAATTATTTTTACTTTTGTTGTCTATACTTTTGATATTACATCCATAAAATCATTACCAAATCCAATGCCATAAAGCTTTTCTCCTTCTTTTTTTGTTTAATAAGAGTTGTATAGTTTTAGGTCTTACATTTAAGTCTTTGATCCATTTTGAGTTAATTTTGACATATGGTGTAAAGTAAAAGTCCAACTTCATTCTTTACGTGAAGATATCCAGTTTTTCCATTATCATTTGTTGAAGAAACATCATAGTGTTTTAGAAGAATATATTATCTACAATTTGCACATGTATAATTTTCCAAGAACACATTTTTAAATGTATTTAAGTTCAACCAAATGGATCACACAGTCAGAAAAAGATCAGAATCAGAAAGTAAACTCATGAATCCTGGCTGCAGTACTGTTTTGCCTACTTGTTCATTAGTTTTGTTTTTATTGTTGCTGTAGTTATTGTTTGTGTTATCTCTTCACCCCTTCCAGAAGAGTTAACCAGGAATTTGACATCTTGGAAAATATACTCTACTCTTCTATTTTCTGAAGTCACCTAATTCATCCATAGATACTTAAAGATCTGTTAGGTTACTCCAATCACTTTACTTAGGATCTATTATTTCATCTTAAATGAACAGCAGAGCCATTGAAAGGTATTTTTAAGTATTATTTTTTCGAGGGGGAGGAACATGTGTTACACATAGTAAAACTCTGAATAATTGCTTTGCCTCATTTAATTTAGTGGTACAAACAAATTTTTTTGATAAAAAAAGTTATTTATATCATCCCAGGGTCCAAATTATTTCTGGAAGCCTTATAACGTTATGCTTAAAAATCATTAAATATATTTAGACTTTTTTCCTGTTCTTGTAGTAATTTTTATTTTTGTTTGCCTTTATTGCCCAATACAGTTAATACCAGAAAACATTAGATTCAGTTGAAATAATTTTTGAACACTATTTTTTCCAGTGTTTATGATACCCATTTTCTTGTAATTTCATAATCAAAGGAACTTTGTGAAGCACTGTTCTAAGTATTTTTCATATACTTTAATTTTTGAATAAATCTATGAGAATTTAGATACTACTACACACACCACACATACTCTCTCTCTCTCTCTCTCTCTCTCTCTCTATATATATATATATATTTATATATCAAAATGTTAAAAAACACAGGATATAGAAATCTTGATTAATATCACACAGCTAGAAAATGGCAGAACCAGGATATAAACCCAGAATGTTTGTCTGTAGAGCCCAAACACAACATGACTACACTATGATTTAACTGATATGACTTAAATTCAAATTTAATTTATATATAGATTTATATATAAATTTAATTTATATATATATATGTTCTCAATGATTGAGAACTAATTGAGGCTAATTGGATGAATCTTATACACAGTAAACAATTATGTTTTCTTGGAAAATTAACTTCTTTTTAAGCATGTGCAAAATGGAGACATTTTTCTTTCTAAAACACTATAAAAAAAACCATGCAGTTAGAAAAAATCACTCCTAAATAGTTTTAAAATTCTGAGTAGAAACACACAATGTTGATTCTACCCACATGAGTATATTTTTACCTTCAAAGTTAAAATTTGGGATGGTAAAGTGAGTTCATGTTTCAATTACCACTTGTAAGCCAAAGTAATTATAATATATACAATATGAAAATATATAAATCAAAGATCAAATATAAGACAAACATATTTAGAACAAGAGACCAAACATAAATATAAAATGGCAAATGTGTTCATTCCATAAGTTGGCTCACTGAGCTCTGATATACACAAAAGTGGGTGGCACCAGTCAGGAATTTTGCTTCTGTAGAAAAGAAGCATTTGAAAGCCCCCCATTTCAAGATGAAGTACTTGGATCAGACTCACAGATTACAACCAGGGGCTACATTTAGGACCCCTATGATAAAGAATGGAAGTTGAAAAAACTGCCAAATGCGACCTACAGCAATTGCAAGTGCCAAGTTGAGGGATAGTAGGTAGAAGGCATTCCATGCTGGCTTAGTGACTAGATAACATTATCCAGATTACCATAATACAGTAACTGCCAAAATAGAATATTAATTTTATGTTGAAAAGAGAAAAAATCTACGTACATCAATTAAATTAATTTTATGAAACATTCCAACAAATACTTTTAAAAACTATATTAAAATTTTCAATTATATAAATGATCTATCAAACTACATTTAAAGGTAGCATGAAGTTATGAAAGGAAATAATATCCCATTACTATGAAAAGGGTTTGGAAATCATGACATGAAATATATTTCACTGATAGCAAAATATTTTTCATAAAATGCTTTGCAAATCTCCAGACTGGATGAAGTCAAAGTGAAAACTGGTAAATTGAAGATAGTAAGAGAAATTCAACCAGCACATATGCAGAAAAATTTAGACATACAATGTGAAAGAACTCTTAAGAACCATGGAGGATACACTGAAAACCCCTAACATTCATATAATGAAGTTTTTTTGTTTTTTTTTTTTTAGAGAGGATAGTAAAATAGAGGAGAAACTGCATTAGAATAAACAATTTTGATGTTTCCAAAATTGGAAGGGGACAATATATGACCCCTGATAAAATGTGCATTTTTAATAATAAAGAGAAAAATAAATAAACCTATACCTAGATACATTACAGTGAAAAATGCCGTACATTAAGGATAAAATAAGTTATAAAAACTCCTAGCAAAAAGGCATTTTAACAATAAAGGAGTGACCAACTGACAATGGATATTTCATTTACAACAATAGGTGCCAAAAGAAAGCTGGGTAATATCTTCACACTGCTGAAAGAATATAACTCTAACATATAATTTTATATCCAAGCCTAATATTTTTCAAGAGTGAGCACAATAAAAATGTATTTCAGCTACAGAATAACAGGAAATTTGATCACCCACAGAACCTGTCTAAAAGATTATTAAAGAAAAATAAAATACTGACAGAAAGAATAAGATATAAGAAACTAATGAGAACATAATTGATATAATGTAGCAATAAATTTACTTAACTATTTTAACATTTTTAATTTAAAAATTTGAATATTAATGCTAACAAGATGGAAGAAGGTTCTTCATATGAGGATTGATTTGTGATAAGGTTGCCATAAAGAAGGAAGGATAAAAACATTTAATGAATGGATTTTCTTAGAAAAAAGACTTTGTATCTTAAATATATGAAGGCAATCGGTAAAATAAAGTTTCCAAACCAGCAGAGAGCAAGCAACAAAAAAGGAATACTTAAAAAACGATGTCAATACTCCATTTGTGGGTTTGTATTGTGGAGAAAACACAGTGATATCATAAGAACCTTCTAGCATTTGGGAGGAACACATTAGTGTAAATGGTATCAACCTTGCCCTCCCTCTATAAACAACTAGAAACCTCACAATATATTTGTTTTTTTTTCTTGGTTAATCTGATTAAATATTTATTTATTAACCTTATAATAAAATTAATTTCAGTTTCATTGATTTTACTCTATCATTCAGTTTCACTGATTTCTGTTTTATTTTTAGTATTTCTTTTTCTTCTGCTTCCTTTAGGCTTAAATTGTTCTTCTTTCATTTGTTTCCTAAGCTACAAGCTTAGATTATTGATTTTATATATTTCTTCTTTTCTATGTATGCACATATATATACTGACTGCTGAAAATTTTCTTTTATGTATTGCTTTTACTGAATCCTACACATTTTTATAGATTATATTTTTGGTTTTTTGTTCAACTGAAAATTTTTCTCTTGAGAATTGTTTTTTCATCCATGTGTCATCTGAAATCATATTGTTTAATCTTTACATAATTTGGAATTTTTCAGCTATCTTCCTGTTAACTTCTAGTTTAATTCCATTGTGGTCTGAGGGTGTATTTGATATGTTTTGATTCTTTTAAATTTTTAAAGTATTTTCTATGAATCTGAATGTGGTTTATTATCATAAATATTCCATGTGTTCCTGAAAATAATCAGTATTATGTGGTTTTCAGGTGAAATATTTTATAAATATCAATTATGTCAAGTTAATAATGGTGTTATTCTGGTTAATTATATCCTTGTAGATTTTTTGCTTAGTTAATCTATCAGTTACCTCAAGAGGGGTGTTGAAGTATCCAACTGTAATAGTAAGTGGACTTTCTTTTCCTGCTTTCAGTTCTATTAGTTTTCACCACACATATTTTTTGACATTCTGTTGTTAGGTTCATAGGATTTTAGAATTATTATACCTTTGGATAACTGACCAGTTTGTCATTATGTAATGCCTGTTTTTAATTCCTGATAATTTTCCTTGCTTTGAAGTCAGCTTTGTCTGAAATTAATAATTTATTAATTTCAGAAAATTAATTTTCTCTCTTTTTCTAGCATATAAATTGTATTCTTATTTTTAAAGTGGTTACCCAGGATTTTGCAACATACATTTACAACTAATCAAAATTTCCTTTCAAAATACCATGTAGCACTTCCAAGGTGCTGCAGGTACATTATAACAGAATATTCCAAATTCCTCCTCCCCTTACCTTATTACTGTCATTCATTTCATTTATCCATATACTAAAATCATTCAATACCATTGTTCTTTGAACAAATAGTTATCTGTTAGATAAGTTGACAATAAGAAAAACAATATATTCTGTTTTGCCTTAACAAAGTTTTGTTTTACCTTGTTTTCCTTCTTGTATGCACTTCCTTCTTTCCTTTCTTTAGATCCTATTTCTGACATGTATTATCTTCCTTTTTTCTAAAGAACATCTTTTAACATTGCAGAAAAAGTCTACTGGCAATGAATTTCCTCAGTTTTCAGTGTGTGAGGAAGTCTTCATATATCCTTTACTTTTAAAGTACAATACAATTTCTCTGGATATGGAACTCTAGGTTAGTTTTTTTTTTTCTTTTAATATTTTTAATTTTTCCTCTTCTTTGACTGATTTCTGAAGAGAAAGCTGATGTTATTATTATGTTTGTTTCTCTATAGGTAAGGTCTTGTTTTTTCCCCTGTCTTCTTTCAAGATTTTGTCTCTATCTTTAGTTTTTTGCTCGTTCAATATGATATGCCTAGTTGTAGGGTTTTTTTTTTTTTTTTTTGTCTTTTTTTTTGTTTTTTTTCTTTTTTGTCTTTGTCCTACTTGGTATTCTCTGAGTTTCCTGGATCTCAGGTTTGGTATCTGTAATTAATTTTAGGAAAAAATATCTGTCATTATTACTTCAAATATTTCCTTTGCTCTGTTCTTTCTTCTTCTCTGGAATTGCTGTTAAGAGTATGTTACATCTTTTCAAATTGCACCACATTTCTTGGATATTCTATCCTTATTTTTAAATTAACTTTTCTCTTTGCATTTTAGTTCATGATGTTTGTATTGACATATCTTCAAGCTTACTTACTGATTCTTTCCTCAGCTGTATGCAGTCTATTAATGAGCCCATCAAAGGTATTCATTATTTTTGTTACAGTGATATTGATTGTTAGCATTTCCTTTAGTTTGTCTGTTCTCTCTCCAGTAATCACAAAATTTGTGTCATATCACTGTCTGGTTGTAATGCTTTGCCTCCAAAACTGTGTGTACACCATTAGCATGCCATGTAATTTTTGTTGAAAGTCAGGCCTCATGTATAGAGTAATAGGAAATGATGTAAGTAGACTCTTATTGTGGGGTTTTAGTTTAATCTGACTAGGGATTGGGCTGTATTTAGAGTTTACTATAGCTGTAGTTCCCAGAGGCTTCAACTTCCTTTATTGTTCTTGTTTCTGTCTCTTGTATTGTCTTTGAGTTCTGCTAAGAATCTTTTTTTTTTTTTAACTTTTTTTTGGGTTTATTTATTTATGGCTGTGTTGGGTCTTCGTTTCTGTGCGAGGGCTTCCTCTAGTTGCAGCAAGTGGGGGCCACTCTTCATCACGGTGCACGGGCCTCTCACTGTCTTGGCCTCTCTTGTTGCGGAGCACAGGCTCCAGACGTGCAGGCTCAGTAAATTGTGGCTCACAGGCCTAGTTGCTCCGCGGCATGCGGGATCCTCCCAGACCAGGGCTCGAACCCGTGTCCCCTGCATTGGCAGGCAGACTCTCAACCACTGCACCACCAGGGAAGCCCCAAGAATCTTTCTTCAATAGAGTCTGAACCTTGTTCTTTCAGCTTGAGTCCACTGTTATACTGGAGTCCTATTGCTGTGATGTAAGGTGTGGGAGATGGGACTCATAATCTTATAATTTAATCATAGACTTTTAGTGGGCCTGTGTCTATGGGTTGTGCTTTTCACAAGCATTAGCTTCTTCTCATCCTTATGTAAAATAGGGAGTCTAAGGAGGACTACAGTTGGGCAATTGCTCTTCTCCAGGAAGGATAAGGCTCTGGTAAAGTCTCTTCCCCAGAAAAATAGTCTTTTGGTAAGGAAAATGCTCTTGGAGTATTTCAAAATGGTTACTTTTTCTATCCTCCTGCCAGAAACAGAAGGGGATTTTTTCTTGACTTTTCATGGTAGAGACCCTTTAGTTAGAATCTGAGCCTTACACTTCTTTTAGCTATAATCCACTATTGTTTTACTGTAGCTCTTCTGGTCTGGTGGTAAATTGTGGGAGAGGAGAAGTGTTCCTGTGATTAAATCTCTGTCTATTAATAGGTCTGTGCCCATGTGCTGTGACCTTCAGAACTGTATCTTAGCTCCCCCTTCCACCCTCTTACACTGTCTGCTCTTAAATGAGACAAAAAGGATAGAAGACATTGGAATCAAGTAAACATTCTTTTTCCAAGCGGGGTAAAGCTCTGGTAAAATCTCTTCTCCTGTAGAGTAGTCCTTTTTTATGGCAAATACTCTGTGCAAGCTTCAAAATGCTTACTTTTCCATTCTTCCTGTCAGAAACAAAAAGGGATTTTTCTTGGCTCTTAATGTGAAAACCTAGTGGCATTCTTTGAAGTAAAACCCATGTAAGTATGGTGCCCCTCTAAGACTGCAGCCCCAAGGAATTTCTCACTTCATAGTCCATAGTTAGCTTTCAGTGATTCATCAAGATTACCACTTATGTATTCCTACCAGCTTATGGCTTCTCTGACTTCTGCTTCAGGTAAATTGAACACAGTTGTGGTTCTCTGAATCTGTCTGTCCAGATTTCTAGGTAGTGATTTTCCGTGAGAATTAAATCACCTGATGAATACACAAAAGGTCATTGATTCAGATTTTCAAGCTTTATTTTTTGTTGTCAGGGTGGGAGTGAGACTTCCAAGCTGTATCTAAGTTCAAACTGAAAACAGAAGCCAATCTGATTTAATTTTAATCTACAGATATCTCTTGAATCCTTTTCTCTTTCTTACAATTAACTATTAAAGAACTCAGGCTCGTTGAGCTGTGAGTTTCCCACAGTTGGGGTTTGGGATGATTAAATATTCATAGCTCAGTTCAACAAGTTCTTGATCCTCTCTATTTCCTGCAAATTATCTGTTGGACCCAGGAGTTCCAGTTCAGGTTAATTCTCTTTTTGGACGTATTATAATGTATGGTGTATTCTTGCATTAGGAGGTTCATAGTAGCTTGTTGTCTCTTTGTGGTTTTAGCAGCCATTGAGATGCAGTGTACAGATCTATGAATCCTTGGATATTTAAAAATTCCAATAGCCTAATTCTGTCATATTATTTTACTTATTAGCTTCAGTACTTTTATATGTAGATACTTGCCATCAGATTTTATTTGGATAAGCAGTAATACAGTTTATTTAGGAAAGCTGCATAAGTGGTGGCAAAATTTTTAAAATATTATTATTATTATTATTTATTTTTTTTTTAAACATCTTTATTGAAGTATAATTGCCTTACAATGGTGTGTTAACTTCTGCTTTATAACAAAGTGAATCAGTTATACATATACAATATGTTCCCATTTCTCTTCCCTCTTGCATCTCCCTCCCTCCCACCCTCCCCATCCCACCCCTCTAGGTGGTCACAAAGCACCGAGCTGATCTCCCTGTGCTATGTGGCTGCTTCCCACTAGCTATCTATTTTACATTTGGTAGTGTATATATGTCCATGACACTCTCTTACCCTGTCACATCTCACCCCACCCCCTCCCCATATCCTCAAGTCCATTCTCTGGTAGGTCTGTGTCTTTATTCCCGTCTTGCCACTAGGTTCTTCATGGCCTTTTTTTTTTTTTTTTTTCCTTAGATTCCGTATATATGTGTTAGCATACTGTATTTGTTTTTCTCTTTCTGACTTACTTCACTCTGTATGACAGACTCTAACTCCATCCACTTCATTACAAATATCCTCCATTTCATTTCTTTTTATGGCTGAGTAATATTCCATTGTATATATGTGCCACATCTTCTTTATCCATTCATCTGTCGATGGACATTTAGGTTGCTTCCATGTCCTGGCTATTGTAAATAGAGCTGCAATGAACATTTTGGTACATGACTCTTTTTGACCTATGGTTTTCTCAGGGTATATGCCCAGTAGTGGGATTGCTGGGTCGTATGGTAGTTCTATTTGTAGTTTTTTAAGGAACCTCCATACTGTTCTCCATAGTGGCTGTATCAATTTACATTCCCACCAACAGTGCAAGAGTGTTCCCTTTCCTCCACACCCTCTCCAGCATTTATTATTTCTAGATTTTTTGATGATGGCCATTCTGACCGGTGTGAGATGATATCTCATTGTAGTTTTGATTTGCATTTCTCTAATGATTAATGATGTTGAGCATTCTTTCATGTGTCTGTAGGCCATCTGTATATCTTCTTTGGAGAAGTGTCTATTTAGGTCTTCTGCCCATTTTTGGATTGGATTGTTCTTTTTTTTGTTATTGAGCTGCATGAGCTGCTTGTAAATCTTGGAGACTAATCCTTTGTCAGTTGCTTCAGTTGCAAATATTTTCTCCCATTCTGATGGTTGTCTTTTGGTCTTGTTTATGGTTTCCTTTGCTGTGCAAAAGCTTTTAAGTTTCATTAGGTCCCATTTGTTTATTTGTGTTCTTATTTCTGTTTCTCTGGGAGCTGGGTCAAAAAGAATCTTGCTGTGATGTATGTCATAGAGTGTTCTGCCTATGTTTTCCTCTAAGAGTTTGATAGTGTCTGCCCTTACACTTAGGTCTTTAATCCATTTTGAGTTTATTTTTGTGCATGGTGTCAGGGAGTGTTCTAATTTCATACTTTTACATGTAGCTGTCCAATTTTCCCAGCACCACTTATTGAAGAGGCTGTCTTTTCTCCACTGTATATGCTTGCCTCCTTTATCAAAGATAAGGTGACCATATGTGTGTGGGTTTATCTCTGGGCTTTCTATCCTGTTCCATTGATCTATATTTCTGTTTTTGTGCCAGTACCAAACTGTCTTGATTACTGAAGCTTTGTAATATAGTCTGAAGTCAGGGAGCCTGGTTCCCCCAGCTCCATTTTTCGTTCTCAAGATTGCTTTGGCTATTCGGGGTCTTTTGTGTTTCCATACAAATTGTGAAATTTTTTGTTCTAGTTCTGTGAAAAATGCCAGTGGTAGTTTGATAGGGATTGCATTGAATCTGTAGATTGCTTTGGGTAGTAGAGTCATTTTCACAATGTTGATTCTTCCAATCCAGGAACATGGTATATCTCTCCATCTATTTGTATCATCTTTAATTTCTTTCATCAGTGTCTTATAATTTTCTGTATACAGGTCTTTTGTCTCCTTAGGTAGGTTTATTCCTAGATATTTTATTCTTTTTGTTGCAATGGTAAACGGGAGTGTTTTCTTAATTTCACTTTCAGATTTTTCGTCATTAGTGTGTAGAAATGCAAGAGATTTCTGTGCATTAATTTTGTATCCTGCTACTTTACCAAATTCATTGATTAGCTCTAGGAGTTTTCTGGTAGCATCTTTAGGATTCTCTATATATAGTATCATGTCATCTGCAAATAGTGACAGCTTTACTTCTTCTTTTTCGATTTGGATTCCTTTTATTTCTTTGTCTTCTCTGATTGCTGTGGCTAACACTTCCAAAACTATGTTGAATAATAGTGGTGAGAGTGGGCAACCTTGTCTTGTTCCTGATCTTAGTGGAAATGGTTTCAGTTTTTCACCATTAAGGACAATGTTGGCTGTGGGTTTGTCATATATGGCCTTTATTATGTTGAGGAAAGTTCCCTCTATGCCTACTTTCTGCAGGGCTTTTATCATAAATGGGTGTTGAATTTTGTCGAAAGCTTTCTCTGCATCTATTGAGATGATCATATGGTTTTTCTCCTTCAATTTGTTAATATGGTGTATTATTGATTGATTTGCGTATGTTGAAGAATCCTTGCATTCCTGGGATAAACCCCACTTGATCATGGTGTATGATCCTTTTAATGTGCTGTTGGATTCTGTTTGCTAGTATTTTGTTGAGGATTTTTGCATCTATGTTCATCAGTGATATTGGCCTGTAGTTTTCTTTCTTTGTGACATCTTTGTCTGGTTTTGGTATCAGGGTGATGGTGGCCTCGTAGAATGAGTTTGGGAGTGTTCCTCCCTCTGCAATATTTTGGAAGAGTTTGAGAAGGATAGGTGTTAGCTCTTCTCTAAATGTTTGATAGAATTCGCCTGTGAAGCCATCTGGTCCTGGGCTTTTGTTTGTTGGAAGGTTTTTAATCACAGTTTCAATTTCAGTGCTTGTGATTGGTCTGTTCATATTTTCTATTTCTTCCTGGTTCAGTCTCGGCAGTTTGTGCATTTCTAAGAATCTGTCCATTTCTTCCAGGTTGTCCATTTTATTGGCATAGAGTTGCTTGTAGTAATCTCTCATGATCGTTTGTATTTCTGCAGTGTCAGTGGTTACTTCTTTTTCATTTCTAATTCTATTGATTTGAGTCTTCTCCCTTTTTCTTTTGATGAGTCTGGCTAATGGTTTATCAATTTTGTTTATCTTCTCAAAGAACCAGCTTTTAGTTTCATTGATTTTTTGCTATTGTTTCCTTCATTTCTTTTTCATTTATTTCTGACCTAATCTTTATGATTTCTTTCTTTCTGCTGGCTTTGGGGGTTTTTTGTTCTTCTTTCTCTAATTGCTTTAGGTGCAAGGTTAGGTTGTTTATTCGAGATTTTTCCTGTTTCTTGAGGTAGGCTTGTATTGCTATAAACTTCCCTCTTAGCACTGCTTTTGCTGCGTCCCATAGGTTTTGGGTCATCGTATCTCCATTGTCATTTGTTTCTAGGTATTTTTTGATTTGTAGCCTCCATGTGTTTGTATTTTTTACAGATCTTTTCCGTTAATTGATATCTAGTCTCATAGCCTTGTGGTCGGAAAAGATACTTGATACGATTTCAATTTTCTTAAATTTACCAAGGCTTGATTTGTGACACAAGATATGATCTATCCTGGAGAATGTTCCATGAGCACTTGAGAAAAATTGTGTATTCTGTTGTTTTTGGGTGGAATGTCCTATAAATATCAATTAAGTCCATCTTGTTTAATGTATCATTTAAAGCTTGTGTTTCCTTATTTATTTTCTGTTTGGATGATCTGTCCATTGGTGAAAGTGGGGTGTTAAAGTCCCCTACTATGATTGTGTTGCTGTCGATTTCCCCTTTTATGGCTGTTAGTATTTGCCTTATGTATTGAGGTGCTCCTATGTTGGGTGCATAAATATTTACAATTGTTATAGCTTCCTCTTGGATCGATCCCTTGATCATTATATAGTGTCCTTCTTTGTCTCTTGTAATAGTCTTTATTTTAAAGTCTATTTTGTCTGATATGAGAATTGCTACTCCAGCTTTCTTTTGATTTCCATTTGCATGGAATATCTTTTTCCATCCCCTCACTTTCAGTCTGTATGTGTCTCTAGGTCTGAAGTGGGTCTCTTGTAGACAGCATATATATGGGTCTTGTTTTTGTATCCATTCAGCCAGTCTGTGTCTTTTGGTGGGAGCATTTAATCCATTTATATTTAAGGTAATTATCGATATGTATGTTCCTATTCCCATTTTTTAAAATGTTTTGGGTTTGTTATTGTAGGTGTTTTCCTTCTCTTGTGTTTCTTGCCTAGAGAAGTTCCTTTAGCATTTGTTGTAAAGCTGGTTTGGTGGTGCTGAACTCTCTCAGCTTTTGCTTGTCTGTTAAGGTTTTAATTTCTCCATCAAATCTGAATGAGATCCTTGCTGGGTAGAGTAATCTTGGTTGTAGGTTCTTCTCTTTCATCACTTTAAATATATCCTGCCACTCCCTTCTGGCTTGCAGACTTTCTGCTGAAAGATCAGATGTTAACCTTATGGGGATTCCCTTGTGTGTTATTTGTTTTTTTTTTCCCTTGCTGCCTTTAATATGTTTTCCTTATATTTAATTTTTGACAGTTTGATTAATATGTGTCTTGGCGTGTTTCTCCTTGGGTTTATCCTGTATGGGACTCTCTGTGCTTCCAGGACTTGATTAACTATTTTCTTTCCCATATTAGGGAAGTTTTCAACTATAATCTCTTCAAATATTTTCTCAGTCCCTTTCTTTTTCTCTTCTTCTTCTGGGACCCCTATAATTCGAATGTTGGTGCGTTTAATGTTGTCCCAGAGGTCTCTGAGACTGTCCTCAGTTCTTTTCATTCTTTTTTCTTTATCCTGCTCTGCAGTAGTTATTTCCACCATTTTATCTTCCAGGTCACTTATCCTTTCTTCTGCCTCAGTTATTTTGCTATTGATCCCATCTAGAGTATTTTTAATTTCATTTATTGTGTTCCTCATCGTTGCTTGGTTCCTCTTTAGTTCTTCTACATCCTTGTTAAATGTTTCTTGCATTTTGTCTATTCTATTTCCCAGATTTTGGATCATCCTTACTATCCTTATTCTGAATTCTTTTTCAGGTAGACTACCTATTTCCTCTTCATTTGTTAAGTCTGGTGTGTTTTGACCCTGTTCCTTCATCTGCTTTGTGTTTTACTGTCGTCTCATTTTGCTTATCTTACTGTGTTTGGGGTCTCCTTTTCACAGGCTGCAGGTTCATAGTTCCCGTTGTTTTTGGTATCTGTCCTCAGTGGCTAAGGTTGGTTCAGTGGGTTGTGTAGGCTTCCTGGTGGAGGGAACTAGTGCCTGAGTTCTGGTGGATGAGGCTGGATCTTGTCTTTCTGATGGGCACGTCCACGTCTGGTGGTGTATTTTGGGGTGTCTGTGGCCTTATTATGATTTTAGGAAGCCTCTCTGCTAATGGATGGGGCTGTGTTCCTGTCTTGCTAGTTGTTTGGCATAGGGTGCTCAGCACTGTAGCTTGTTGGTCATTGAGTGATGCTGGGTCTTGATGTTGAGATGGAGATCTCTGAGAGATTTTTGCCGTTTGGTATTACGTGGAGCTGGGAGGTCTCTTGTGGACCAGTGTCCTGAAGTTGGCTCTCCCACCTCAGAGGTACAGCCCTGATGCCTGGCTGGAGCACCAAGAGCCTTTCGTCCACACGGCTCAGAGTAAAAGGGAGAAAAAATAGAAAGAAAGAAAGAAAGAGGCTATAATATAGTGAAGTAAAATAAAGCTATTATAAAGCACAGCTATACAGACAAAATCTCACCCAGAAGCATGTACATATACACTCACAAAAAAAGGAAAAGGGGAAAAATTAATATATCCTGCTCCCAAAGTCCACCTCCTGAATTTTGGATGATTCGTTGTCTATTCAGGTATTCAACAGATGCAGGCATATCAAGTTGTTTGTGGAGTTTTAATCCACTGCTTCTGATGCTACTGGGAGAGATTTCCCCTTCTCTTCTCTGTTCGCACAGCTCCCGGGGTTCAGCTTTGGATTTGGACCTGCCTCTGCATGTAGGTCGTCTGAGGGTGTCTGTTCCCCGCCCAGACAGGACGGGGTTAAAGGAGCAGCTGCTTTGGGGGCTCTGGCTCACCCAGGCCGTGGGGAGGGAGGGGTATAGAGGAGGCGGGGTGAGCCTGCGGCGTCAGAGGCCAGCGTGACGTTGCAGCAGCCTGAGGCGCGCAGTGCGTTCTCCCGGGGAAGTTGTCCCTGGATCATGGGACCCTGGCAGCGGCGGGCTGCACAGGCTCCTGGGAGGGGCGGTGTGGGAGAGTGACCTGTGCTCGCACACAGGATTTTTGGATGCGGCAGCAGCAGCCCAGCGTCTCACGCCCGTCTCTAGGGTCCACGCTGATAACCGCGGCTCGCGCCTGTCTCTGGATTCTGCGCTGTTAGCCGTGGCTCGCGCCCGCCTCTGGGGTCCACGCTGATAGCCGCAGCTCGCGCCAGTCTCTGGAGCTTGTTTAGACAGCGCTCTGAATCCCCTCTCCTCGCGCACCAGGAAACAAAGAAACAAGAAAAAGTCTCTTGCCTGTTCGGCAGCTGCAGAGTTTTTCCCGGTCTCCCTCCCAGCCAGCTGTGGTGCGCTAACCCCTTCAGGCTGTGTTCACGCAGCCAACACCAGTCCTCTCCCTGCGATCCAACCGAAGCCCGAGCCTCAGCTCCCAGCCCCGCCCGCCCTGGCGGGTGAGCAGACAAGCCTCTCGTGCTGGTGAGTGCTGCTTGGCGCCGACCCTCTGTGCGGGAGTCTCTCCGCTTTTTCCTCTGCGCCCCTGTTGCTGTGGGGTCCGCGCTGATAGCCGCGGCTCGCGCCTGTCTCTGGAGTTCGTTTAGGCGGCACTCTGAATCCCCTCCCCTCGCGCACCAGGAAACAAAGAGGGAAGAAAAAGTCTCTTGCCTCTTCGGCAGCTGCAGACTTTTTCCCGGACGCCCTCCCGGCTAGCTGTGGTGCACTAACCCCTTCAGGCTGTGTTCACGCAGCCAACACCAGTCCTCTCCCTGCGATCCAACCGAAGCCCGAGCCTCAGCTCCCAGCCCCGCCCGCCCCGGCGGGTGAGCAGACGAGCCTCTTGGGCTGGTGAGTGCTGCTCGGCACCGAGCCTCCGTGCGGGAATCTCTCTGCTTTGCCCTCCGCACCCCTGTTGCTGCGCTCTCTTCTGTGGCTCCGAAGCTTCCCCCCTCTGCCACCCGCAGTCTCTGCCTGCGAAGGTCCTTCCTAGTGCGTGGAAATCTTTCCTCCTTCACAGCTCCCTCCCACTGGTGCAGGTGCCGTCCCTATTCTTTTGTCTCTGTTATTTCTTTTTTCTTTTGCCCTACCCAAGTATGGGGGGAGTTTCTTGCCTTTTGGGAGGTCTGACGTTTTCTGCCAGCGTTCAGTGGGTGTTCTGTAGGAGCAGTTCCACGTGTAGATGTATTTCTACTGTATCTGTGGGAAGGAAGGTGATCTCCGCGTCTTACTCTTCCGCCATCTTCTCCCACCTCAAATATTATTATTAACTTATGGATTTTAATGTCTTGGTGGGCTTTATTTCATTGCAATTATTATCTTCATTGAATCTTAAATTATCCCTTATTGTCCAGTGTGGTTTCTGTAAATTGTCTCCTGGGATCTTTTGGCAGAACCATAGTAGTCTTGCTGGTTTCCATATTACTTGCTACATCAAGGCTGGTACAGACTTATCTTGTAAGTTTCTTGGTCAAGACCTAGAATCAATCATTTATCCAAAAATACCTCGTTCTTTTTTGGGAGGAATGATAACTCAGTCTCACAGTCTGGGTGCTGGGGAGGCTAATTGCTGCAAGGCTGGTCAATTTTTAGGCCTTTTTAGTGAACAGAATTAGGATGTTTAAAGATAAAGTAACCCTAATGAATTCACACTGAACTTCCAACTCAAAGTTAGGACTACGAGTTCTTGCTATACCCCTTCTTTATTACATATCTTTCTCTTTATTTCACACTGTGGATCATGACTTTCAAAGACATAGGAGATGACAGAATTAGAATATCCCATAATTACCAATTTGCTTGATTCTACATTAAGCATTGCACAGCTTCAGAATAATGATACTACCACCACCAGTAAGGCTATTGAAAACAGTGAAAACATTTCTGCATGTATTTTTCTTGTTCTTCCACTTTTAAAATAGTTGTACTCTATCCACACTGCCAACACATTAAGCATACGCCTATTGTATTCTATATTTTCTCCCTTTAAATCTCATTTAGTTTTCACTTTTATAAATAACTACACATTTAATGCTCATCTCCAGTTTTGATTATCTAGAATATTTCCGTAAAAACATTCCTGAAGAGGGATTCATGAAAACAACCTTTCCAGAATTCTTGCACAGTGATGAAGTTTGCACCATTTATATTTGAAAGTCAGTTTTGCTGGATTGTGAAATCATTGTCTCACATTTTCTTTAAGTATTTCAGTTTCGTGACTCTATTTACTTCTGGCCAAAGCATTGCTGTTGAAAGATAATCTTATTTTCTTCCTCCTTATATAAGTTACAGGTTCCTTCTTCCAAGATGCCCCCAAATATTTTCTGAAGTCCAGCAGTTTTACTAGATTATGTGTTGTTGTTAGTTATTCTGGATATGATTTTTGCTTTTTCAATACATAGTTCATGTATTTTCCTTTTTTTAATTTCAGGAAAGTTTTTTTTTTTTTTTTTTTTTTTTTTCAGCTGCATGGCATGTGGGATCCTAGTTCCCTGACCAGGGATCAAACCTGTGCTTCCGGCATTGGAAGCACAGAGTCTTAACCACTGGACTGCCAGGGAAGCCCCCAGAAAAGTATTTTTGAAATAAAAATTTTAACAAATATTTTGTTCCTCTGGTTTGGTCTTTTTCTTTAGTAACTATTCTGATCTATGTGATGGATCTTCTTTGTCTATATAGTCTTTCACACTTCTCAGAGCCACCTCATCTGTTGTTTTTACACAGCTGTTTCAAACACACATGAGTCCATATGGTTCAAGCCTCTTAGAACTTACTGCTGGCCCCTTGCATTAAACCATGGTTTGATTGGGCAAAACTTCTAATAGTTCCAGCTGCCATTCTTAAATTACTGCTCTGTGCATTCTGTGCTGTACATTTTGAATACTGGAATGGAGGACATTTAGGGCTTCTCTTGTTTTCAGGTTTTGCTTCCTTCTGTTATGTCCCTCTTTCTCTTGTGCAGATGCTGATGGTGTACCCACTCACTTACACCTATGGGTTCAGGAGGATATCTTTTTATCTAATTTGATGTAAATGGAATTTTTGGGTTTTGATGTTGCTATCTACTTGCTTTATGTGTCTCTGTATGTTAATTCCAGAAAATTCAAATACCGAGCAAGTACCAAAACATGTTGATGCTGCTGTAGGGTTGTCAAATTTCCTGGATCAATTTAAGTATGTATTTACTGCTTTAGAAAATAGAAAAAGAGAATTAGCTATGTCTCTCCTTAAAGAGGACACTGAAACTTTGGAAAAAATCTTCTTTAGTCTAGAAGAGTACAAGAAAAAGAAAATTATATCCCAATATCCACATAAAATATAAAAAAGTATATAAATTACTAGTAGATATAAATTAGAGTTCAATATCAGAAAAAATTAAAATTATAAGATTCAAAGACAATACAATAAATATATACCACAATGTATGAAGAAAAAGCACTGGAAAATATCCAAAATTCATTCTTTAATTTAAAGAGAAAATTCAGCAAAGTAATTTTAGAAGGGAACTTCTTTAACTTTAGCTTCTTTAACTTCTTTAACCACTGTGTTTTTCTGCAGGTTTTCCATGATCTACAGAGAATGGCCAAGCTAAAAGAGAGAAATTTAATAAAGTAACAGAAGAGAAAATCCAAAAGACCAATTAGGTGAAAATGTTCAATTTTACTAATTGTTTAAGAACAATAAATTATTGTTATAACAGGCATCACCTTACATCTATTGAATTGGCAAACATTGAAAAGTCTGACAATATAATTTTCAGAAAAGATGTGGAGAACAAGGAACACCCATGCTTTTTTGAGAGATATTTGACAATATACAATACAATTTAAGATTATCAAACCCTGTTTTTCAGGAATTCCCTTTATTACTTCTTACAAAACCACACATATGTGCACAGATACAGTTACAGATATATTAATTTCCATATTTCACAATAGGAAAATAGTTGAAAACAACATGTGTCAATCACCAGAACAGATAAAGATATTTTGATATATTCATATACTGTGTAAAATATTGTGTAGAAGATAAAGAGTAAATTGTATATATGTCAAAAATAAAGAACAGAAAAGTGCAAGTTGCAGGATTATGCATTATACAGATACATGCATTAGATTCCAGATATATAAATAATAGCCTATATGCAAAATGATAATAGACTGTTTATGATTAAGTAAGTATTTGGCAAAATATACACCAAAATCATAAACTTTGAATTCATGGTAAAAGTTACCACTCAGGTGCAAAAGAAGGAAGTGAGATTAGGTAGAAGAACATATGTACCTTACCTATCTCTGTCACATTTTAATTCTTGGAAGACGTGAAATAAATATGGCATAATAACTAGTGCTGGTAGAACCAAGAGTGTAGAGGAGTATTTGTTATGTTATTCTTTAATCTTTTCTACATCATTTGAAATATTTCACAATAAAGAATTTTTGTTTCAATAAAAATGTTTACTTGTATAAATATTTTGTTATACATATTGGGGGGGGGCAATAAGACATCTTCCAGAAAATGGCACTTGTAAACATTTGCACTGACAGATTGCTATTTTGGAGAAATCCTAGTGGGATAGCTACTACAATGCCAAGAAAAGCACTAGCAGATGCATTTACAGCTGGAGCAAGAAAGCCACACATGTGGTACAGTCACACTTGGCAATGAGAAAGAACGTTGGAGTCTGCATTGTCTCCCTTTTCTGTTCGTTTACTTCTTTTTCTGTTTAGTTAACAAGGCAGAGAAACCTAGAGTCCTCTCCCAATGTAGAGCATGTACAGAGAAGACAGCAATGGGAGTGAGGAGGCAAAAGTTGGTCTCTTAATATTGCTTCAACTCATAGTAATTTAAAATTTTAAGTCATAGTACTTGGCACTCATTCCAATAGCTAATAATTAACAGTGCTTCCTATAGAAAATGCTAGCAGTAGCTTCTGTTTTAAGCTTTCTTTTTTCAAGAAATTCCAGAGTTGAGAGATGGGGAGAATCTTTATACACACATTTAAAATGACAATATCAGACTTAAAGAAGAAATTGGAAATATTCTAATCACTATTTTATACTTAGGGAACAAAACCAACTGAGATAAATTCGAGTACAAAACAAAAGTTCATAAGAGGCCACAATGGTGAACAATGTTTACTTATGCATAATAATTTAAACACTATTGATTTAGACCCTCACCCACACCTAATTCTCATATGATCATTTCAAGGATGGGGCCAGGAAAGGTACTGAGAGTGCTCTTGGGATGAAGGTGGTGGTTGGAAGCTGGTCTGATTAAATTATTATTTCTTACTTTCATAGCCACCTAAATATTGATATTAGAATTTAACCTCCCTGAAACAAGGATTTGTATCTATTTACACAGATGCATCATCACTGCCAGAACACATCTTGGCACATGCAAGAGTTCAATAAATATTTACCTAAAGAAAGATGTAAGCAGTGGAAGCTGAAAATGGCAAGTAAAATCAAAGACATGGATAAGGTAATCATTGCTTCTTGAACCATATGTGTCCTTAGAACGGGTTTTCATGGAATAGGAGATTTTGTCCTCCATGGAGTAGCACCATTTTGGGGATCACTTGAAGTGACTCTTCTCTTTTAGGGTGATTTCTAGCATAATTTTTCATGGAGCAGTCCATACCCCACTCATCCTGCTTCATTAGGGTGACCTTACCTACAGTTCTTGGGTAAGATATTTTCAATTTAATTATTTCTCCCTGCTACTTTCCATGGTGCTTCTTCCAGAAGAAAGTGTCAAATTTTCCCTTCCCCAATCCTGTGAGTAGAGGCTGCACACATTATGGCCCTCACTTTTACTCCAGAACTAAAAATGGCTTCACATCTTCAGGTTTTTCTAGGAAATAGTGCCTGTGCCTAACCATTCCAGGAGACTCATGTCAAGTTATATGAATAGTTAGCTTGATTTGGTTATCTTCGTTTGGTTCAAAATAGGATAATGATTACTGATACCTGTCTCCCTCTGTAAGCTTCTAGGTTCTCTTTTTTTTTTTCTCCAGTGACATTTCACAGTGATGTGCTTCTTTGCATTTCTTTTTTTCCTCTCTATTTTGCTTGGCACTTGGTAAGCTCAAATGAAAGTAAATATCCTTCGATTCTGGGAAAATTTCCTGAATACTTTATTTGGTAATTTCGTCCCCTTTCCTCTGTTCTTTCTGCTTGGGATCCCTATTGTTAAGATATTGAATTCCTAGGACAAATGTTCCAGTTTCCTAACCTGTTCTTTCTTATAACTCATCTCTATTTTTTGTTATTAAAGTTTTATTTTGTGAGAATTTTTTCAAAGTTATTTCCACCAAAACCTCTGGAGAGTTCTTCATTCCTGCAACATATTTTTTTAATTTCTAGAGATTTTCATGGTTTTATGAATGTTCCTTCTTTATAACACCTATTCATGTTTCATGGATGAAATATCTTCTCTTGTCTTTTGAGGACATTATGGTATGTTTAATATGTTTTCTTCTACTCATTGCATTGTTTCTTTTCTTCTTGATTTCCTTTTCTTCTGTTTTTGGTCTCTGTCTCCTGTTGCTTTTACTCAAAAGTCTGGGATTCAGTGGCCCATTCATACATAAGAATGTTGACTGTTAGTTTGATTGTATGGAGAGTCTTGCTGAATGGTGGGCCTTCTCCCAAAACTGGCTGAGTCATAACACTGGGTGAACCCACTTGTTAGTATCTGCTGGTCTTTTCATTTTAGACTTGTCGGTTTTCTCAGAAAGAAACACTTTCATCTTTTCCTCAGAAGATAAAAGCTTTGCCCAAAGTTTTTATAAAGTGGAGATGAAACTGCAAAAATGCATCTCTGGGGGTTCTGAGGAGCTCTGGTTCTTTATGTCTCAGCACAGAAAGAATTCAGCAAGAGGTAAAGTGATAGATAAGAAGTGATTTGTTAGAATAGCATGCTTGAGAGGTTTACAAGCAGCTGAGCAAGAGGGTGCCACCTTGAGAACTTAGTGGGCTACAGTTTTATAATCAAAGAAAAAATGGGGAGGGAGAGAAGACCACCTTCTTTCTCATTCTTGAGTAGACATCAAGCTTCTATCATCAGTTACTCCTCCACATTGGGTGGAGGAGTTTTCTTATCCCTACATGGTCAAACTGGGACTGTCATGGCACAATGGAAATGAGCAAAAAGGCTGTAACTTACACTAAAATATGGTAAATCATCTCAGGTTTCAGTATAATGCCATCTTTTCCTTATATTTTTGTTTTTAGTGCATTCAGAGGAGCATGTCCTAGGAATCATTAACTTGCTGACCTCACTGGACAGGATATGGGTCTTTCACCATTGTTTTATTGTTTTGGGGTATGTCTTATGCTTCTGTTGTATGGTTTTGTTGCTACACAAGCTTGCTTGGTTTAGCTGTTAAGCAAGCCTGTTTTCTTGAGTGATCATTAACTTACAGGGGTCTCCCATACTTTTCTCTGCTTAAAATCCTCTAGTAGGATTAACTATTTAATCATGTGAATGCCATCATTTAATGTGCATATTTCCCCTAATCTTGTTGTCAAATACAAGTTCATGTGCTGGATGCACAGTGAGACCATAAAAACCTAAATGTTAGAATTTTGAACAAAGTTTATTAGTCAAGGAGGCACCAACCCAGATGATGTGAGATCTAGACTTGTCTCAAATCCATCTTGTTGGCTGGTCAGGGTGTAAGATTTTTAAAGGCCAAAGAGCAAAGGAGGGGGTAGGGGGGAGTTAGTTGTCTCTGTGAGCCCAGCTTCCCCATAGGATCTCAGCTGCAGACTTTTTGTCACTATCTTGTGAGTTATTTTTTCCCTGATGGTCATGATTATGCTATATGTCCCTACAAAACAGCCTCATTAAGGTCTGGTGATCCTTTAACTTCTCTCTAGGAGAGAGCAGAAGCAATAGTTGAGGCATTTTGTTATTTGTTTAGGGACTGCATGATGGTTCCAGAGTTTCAGTTCTCAACTGACACTCCAGATGTCATTGACTATTAAGCCCATTCAGGGCCAGCTGGTTGAAGCCATAGGACATTATCTCAGTAGATTGGGGTTATGAACCAAGGTACTGGTTCAAGATAATAATCATGTAAAATATTATGCTGAGCTTAGGGCAGGCAGGAAAGCTTAAGGGTTAGTAAGCAAGTTAAGAAGGAAGGAAAACAAGACTTTTTGGGGTCTGTTATAACAGGACAAGAAAGGGACCAGAGGTTAATCATAAACTTGGCAGAGCAACTCAGATTTAGGGGGATTTGGTTTCATTTGCCCATGTTCAGGATGGCTCTGCCTGTGACCCTCTGGTTTAATTTTTCTAAACATGGATTTGAACATAAGACTGTCTGACTCAAGTTTGTCCTAGTATTAATTGATGCTTCCTAAGAAGTTTACAATCTCTAACCTAAAATTCTTTACAACCTAGAATGAGAAGTATCTTATATGAAAAATTTGGTTTTGTTTGTTTGTTTGTTTTTGTTTTTGTTTTTTTAAAGCTAGAGGTATATATTTCCACAGGAAATTACAGGCAAACTATATTGAATTTGAACACAAAAGAAGATTGGATTGTTTTTCCTAAACACAATATTACAAGGACCATGGAGAAAATAAGACTACCCTTCTCATTAAAGATAGGCCTATATCAGCCTTTAGGATCTCCATTAAAAATCACTTCTATGGGGCTTCCCTGGTGGCGCAGTGGTTGGGAGTCTGCCTGCCAATGCGGAGGACACGGGTTCGTGCCCCGGTCTGGGAAGATCCCACATGCCGCGGAGTGGCTGGGCCCGTGAGCCACAATTGCTGAGCCTGCGCGTCTGGAGCCTGTGCTCCGCAACAAGAGAGGCCGCGATGGTGAGAGGCCCGCGACCCGCGATGAAGAGTGGCCCCCACTTGCCACAACTAGAGAAAGCCCTTGCACAGAAATGAAGACCCAACACAACCAAAATAAATAAAATAAATAAATATTTAAAAAAAAAAAAAAAAATCACTTCTATGAACACACCTCCCAAACTGAAATAACTTTCTCACCCTTAATATTCACAGCACCATTTTATATTTTTCTACTGATCAGTTTGAATTTGCATTTTCTTTCAAAATCACAAATACCTGTATAGTGTATACTTAAATTATTACTAAATGTTTAAATGCAAAATCTAAAGCTGTCAAAGTTGGGGGTCTTTAGTTGTACAAAGCAAGTTGACACAGAGCTACAGAGAATTTTATCATGCAGACCTCAACTTAGTATCTCTTATCTGTCTAATCTTCCATTATATCACAACACTGTTAAATATGTTAATCTCTCTGGAGGTTAGAAATTTGGTAACAATAGTTTGTTTTTTGTTTTTCTTAAGAGCACTCTTGGAAACAATAAACAATCTTGGTGTTTCAAAGTACATGAACCTGTAAGGTAGATAATAACAATATTTGGAAATGAAGATATAAAAGCAAATTACAACACTTCATTTAACTTTTGAAACATAAGCAAATGCAGAATGACAGACTCCTTTGCACAACAAAGGAAACCATAAACAAAATGAAAAGACAACCCTCAGAATGGGAGTCAATATTTGCAAATGAAGCAATCAACAAAAGATTAATCTCCAAAATATACAAACAGCTCATACAGCTCAATATCAAAAAAACAAACAATCCACTCAAAAAAAAAAAAAAAAAAAAGGGTGGAAGATTTAAATAGGCATCTTTCCAAAGAAGATATACAGATGGTTAAAAAGCACATGAAAAGATGCTCAACATCACTGATTATTAGAGAAAAGCAAATCAAAACTACAGTGAGGTATCAATCACCTCACACAGATCAGAACAGCCATCACCAAAAAATCTACAAACAATAAATGCTGGAGAGGGTGTGGACAAAAGGGAACCCTCCTACACTGTTGGTGGGAATATAAACTGGTATAGCCACTATGGAGAACAGTATGGAGGTTTCCTAAAAAACTAAAAATAGATCTACCATATGATGCAGCAATCTGACTCCTGGGCATATACCCAGAGAGGTTTTCATAATTCAAAAAGATACACGCATCCCACTGTTCATTGCAGCACTATTTACAATAGCCAGGACATGGAAGCAACCTAAATGTTCATCAACAGAGGAATGGATAAAGAAGATGTGGTACATATATACAATGGAATATTACTCAGCCATAAAAAAAAAACGAAATAATGTCATTTGCAACAACATGGATGGACCTAGAGATTGTCATACTGAGTGAAGTAAGTCAGACAGAGAAAGACAAATATCATATATCACTTATATGTGGAATCTAAAGAAAGGCTACAAATGAACTTATCTACAAAACAGAAATCGAGTTGCAGGTGTAGAAAATAAACTTATGGTTACCAGGAGGTTAGTGGGGGAGGGATAAATTGGAAGATTGGGATTGATATATACACACTACTAAATATAAAATAGATAACTAATAAGGACCTACTGTATAGCACAGGGAACTCTACTCAGTACTCTGTAATGGCCTTTATGGGAAAAGAATCTATAAAAGAGTGGATATATGTATAATATATGTATAACAGATTCACTTTGCTGTACACCTGAAACTAAGACAACATTGTAAATCAACTATACCCCAATAAAAATTAAAAAAAAGACGCATGCCTGTAAGGCTGTGCTTGGTCTTAATACAGGGTCTCCAGGAGAACCACCTCTAGAAGAGAAGGCTACCTGTTCTTGTTCCAGTTTAACATGTTGTTGAAACTTGCAAATGCCATGCACATTTGCAAGAATGTCAGTTACAATATTGTCTATAGGAAACAGCAATTTTATCAATAAATTTTTGCTGTTAATTTCCACTTGAACGAAAAAGAATGACAGACTGCAATTAATTTATCAGATCTGATGCAGAAGGTTAAACATCTGACATAGGCCAATGTGAACTTTCCAAAGTTAATAGATCATTTATATCTAAAATAATAAAATAAGAGGACTCAAACCAGAATCAATTACAAGATTTTTTTATACCTTGTGCTGGCATTGTGGCAATTAGATCTGTACATAAATTTTACATGTATATTTTGTATGTATTACAATATATTATGCATTTTAATCATTTTATATAAAATTATTTGGTTGTATTTATAAAGTGCTGAAAAAAGAGAGCACTAACGGTTAAAGTACTTAAATAAGCTGGATTCAAGATATAATTACCGGGCTTCCCTGGTGGCGCAGTGGTTGAGAATCTGCCTAACAATGCAGGGCACACGGGTTCGAGCCCTGGTCTGGGAGGATCCCACATGCCGCGGAGCAACTAGGCCCGTGAGCCACAACTACTGAGCCTGCGCGTCTGGAGCCTGTGCTCCGCAACGAGAGGCCACGATAGTGAGAGGCCCGCGCACCGCAATGAAGAGTGGCCCCCGCTTGCCGCAGCTAGAGGAAGCCCTTGCACAGAAACGAAGACCCAACACAGCCAAATAATTAATTAATTAATTAATTAAACGTGCTAATAATTTAAAAAAAAAAAAAAAAAAGATATAATTACCTCAAGAGTCTGGTGTACAGGTGAAGAAAATGTATACAGTGGGATATATCAAAAGTAGGCAAATGTATAAACATACTATACACATGCCTGTGCATATACAATATGAAAATATAAGAAAAATTGAAGAATATTCACTACAAAAGATTTACTGTACATAACTCTGTATCTAATAAAAAATGACCACATCATCATTCCGTATTAAATGTAATGGGTACCAGTCTTTCATCATCAAGTCCACAAATGAGTCTTTAAGTGAAAAATCAAGTCAATCTAATTATATGCACAGAAACAATATCTCTGAAGAAGTGTCTTCATGAAGGAAATTTATGTTAGCAAGAAATGAAAAGTTTTTGTTTACTGATCTATAAAACTGGAAAAAAGTCAGACACAGCAGACAGTTTGAAATAAAATAGAAATCTGTCTTTACTCATGTTAAGCCTGAAGTAATAAAAAGACATCTTGTTGGAAGTGAACTGGAATAAGAATGATACTAGTTAAAATAATAGGGAAGATGTTAGGCTATAAGAAATATCTGACAATCTATATAGAGCAGAAAAGAAGACAATGTTATTTAAACAAATTTTAATGCATTCACTTTTGCAATATAGAGATGTGGTAGGGCAAAATAATTCATTTCAGCAGTTGTTGGCTGTTTTACACAAATGATTTAAAATCTTTTGTTTTGTAAAAGGAATCTGAAAGTTGATCTGTATAAAAGAGATTTCAATTAAATTTGAAACTAACTTTAATAATGTAGAATAAATTTTCTTATTAGCTTCTGTGAACTGACTTTAGTAGTTAGTTGGAAGGGTGCTCCTGAATTTAAGGAAAATAAGAATGATGAGTAACAGGACGGAGATGAGTCTGCACAAAATATTTGCAGGTAGGAGCCCAAAATGAATGAAGGCAAGAGAGGAATGTATTGTGATTCAGACAGCCAAAAAACTTTAAGAATGTTGGTGTCATGGGACCAGTTTGAAGTCATATCATCTTCTGTGCTGTGCTATATTCTTCCTTCAGTATGTCTGAAAATCTCATTAAAGTCAGTTTCCTATGCATAATGCATATGCAAGAACCTAGAAAATGTGTCTGACGACAGAATAAAGGGAGAGCTGTACTCAAGAACAGTGAATGAAGTCTGAAGACAAGACAGCAGCTTCAGGAGTAAAGATGAGACAGAATTGAACAAGATCTTAAATTGTCTCAGAGCAGGAATTCACTGCTCTGAGATTCTCCTTCATTAATCCTTGGAAAAATTGTGGAGGGGATTTGATTGTTTTTAATATAAGGAATAATAAGAATACTATTAATTATTGTGTTCTAAATGGGAGAGTAAGTACTCCTCTCAGGGTCTCTAAGGACCACTCCAACACAGCTGTGAAAATTACACGAGGAGAGACATATGAAAAGATTAAATATACTCACAGGTCTTAGAAAGAGGGGTATGGCATGCCCAGAGGGCCACACAAAGTCATCCAAAAGCCTGAATTTTGGTCAGAGCAGGCAGAAAGAGAATAGAGCAAGGACCATGGGCAAGTGCCTTTATGGAATGTCATGGGTGTTGTAGCTTGTGGTACATCGGAATCATTCTTGTTGGGTAATTTCAATGTAACTGGGTCAACATGGAAGAGAGGGAGGAGTAAAATGAAGAAGTCATCATGAAGTTTATTGTTTAAACACACATGTTGGGGATGGGTTCCCAGAAATGTACAATAACTAGGTAAAAGTTCAAAACAAGAAGGGAGGGTACTGGCACTCAGGGAGTCACTGAGGCAACAAATAACCGTTTACATTATAATCATAATGGTTAATATTTATTGAACATTTGCTAAGTGCAGGGCACTGTTCTAAGTGCTTTTATTTGTATTAGCTCACTTAACCGCCACAGCACGCCTATGAGGAAGTGCTCTATTATTTATCCCCATTTATCAATGAAGAAACCAGGCACCAGAGGTTCTTTTAAAGTTATCATATATTGTTAAACTGATGAGATAGGGATTTGGTTAAAAATAAATCATTACCTCCAGAATGCTCAAAACAGAAGGACACAGAACTGCTTAATATACATAGTTCCATTTTAGATATCAGATGCAGCTGGCTTGGGGAGAAAAATATGGGTTTTTCAGCATAAGTCCTCCAGGACCAAACAAGTGTTCAGAGATAAGAAAATTCAAAAAAATAAAAATTTTTTACAAAGTTCTGGAAGCTGACTCTTAAACTAGCTGTGAATGAAAATATACAAAACACATAACAAAAAGTCGACACTTTTCTAGAATTTGGGCCATTCAAGAAAAGAAAGACAACTACAGGGCGAAATCAAGAGTTACTTCTTGTTGCTTGTTGATTGCTTGTTTGGTTGCTGGTTTGAACTGTTTTCAACTTTAGAAGAAACATTTTTAAAGCAGAAAGGAAGAAGTCAAAGAAAGGCAAATGATTTAAAAGTCTGGCAAAAGAATGTGTAATTGATACAGCAATTTCCCTGAGGAGGTAACAAGAGGTGGGGTCAAGAGAATAGGCAGAAAATTTACCCTTAGAGAGAATAAAGTTATATTAACTAGGGGATACTTTGGAGTGGAGAGGGAAATTATTGCAATGGTAATAAGGAAGATTCAGGATGAATCTGGTTTCAGCAAGAATTTATTGAACACATAACTTTGTTCTTAGCACTGTACATGTTACAAGAAAAACTTCAGAGAAATCGAAGATGCTTTATGACCTTAACGTGTTTTCCAGTTATAATATTCAATCTACTGGAGAGTTGAAATGGTAGAGATGAGAGAAGTTATAGTTGTTCAGACAAGATCATAATTCTGTTTCAATTATTTGATTTTTTTAGATGCAAGAAAAAGAAAATAGTTCCCAAAGTAAATGTCTTGATAAAAACATAACCTTAAAAAAGCCTAACAGGGAGAAATAGCTTTGCTTGTCTTATTATTTATACCTTATTTCTCATAAAGTCAGGGAATATGACAGGACATTTTAGGATAAAGAGCATTTTTTTCTTTTAAATCAAAATTGTCTCATTAGGAGTAGATAATATAAAAAAGTAATCTTATGAAAATTATGGTATGTTTCCTCCAGTTCTATAGCAAGAGAAAAATTAATACTGGATCAAAGTTTTTGTTTTATCATAGTTAGATTTATATTGTAATTATGAAAAGTCAAACCATATATATGTACAAATGTTAATATTTTTCCAAAATGAAAATATGTTAAAATGATAACATAACATATTATATTAGAATTAATATAATATTTCTAAAAGAAATAACTTCAAGCATATTTGTCGTCATGGATCATTGCCTTACCACTATGTCTTATTTGTATTAAAATTTAAATATAGTAACCACAACACTCACTTGAAGCTACCAGATGTCACTGTTTTGGACATGATACCTTCATCACTATTGATATGATGTAAGTATGAAGAAATAATTGAACATTCTGGTAAAATTATTTTCCAGCAAAATTATGACAAAAATGATTGTGTTAGTGAAACCGAGCAGGACCATGTGGGGCCTTCCCGGGCATGAAAGACTTTCTGTGTCCCCCATTTCTTATTTGTAGAAAAAAAGGCTTTCAGCCTCCTAGACCTTCCCTGAGCTTCAAAGGGCAGATTTAAACAGTTACTAATTAGGAGAGTGAGGGAATGTAGAAAGAAACAGTGCAGGGATGGGACCTGGGCCTGGTTCCTCCTCAGGGAATGTGCATAACAATCTGATATATATCTCTGAGTTCTTGTAGAGGATCTAAGGTCCCCACCCAGATGGAGGATGGAAACTTCAGGCTGAGCACAAGTTTGTGGACCCCGGACTGGTTGGAACCAGAGGCTGATGATTGAGACTCCTAGAACACGACACTGTTACATCATCACCAACCAATCGGAGGAGGGTTACATAGCCTGCAGTCCTCCCTTCAACTTTTGTCTATAAAAAACTTCTTTTAAACCCATTGGGGAGGTTGGGTCTCTTGAGCATGAGCCTTCCCGTTCTCCTTGCATTGCCCTTGCAATAAATCTTTCTCTGCTCCAAACTCTGACACCTCTGTTTGACTTCACTATGCATTGGGCACAGGAACTTGGGTTCAGCAACATTAGAATCTCATCAAAGGTCACCCAAACAACTGTAAATAATACTCATACATACACACAGAGGAGGAAAACATCATGTTTACATGATGGTCTCAATTTTAATTGCTTTATAATCAAGGATACCATCTTATTTTTTACCTCATCTTAAGGACAATTTACAGTGATTAGATCATTGTAATTTAAAAACACTTAAAACACAGGAATGTTAGAGTTGGGGAAACAATCTTAAAGGCCATCTTGTGCATTCCACTCTTTCACAGATGATGGTAAAAAAAATCTGCTAATAAAAATATTTGGCTTCTTATCTAATGATATTGACTACATATTTAGTATTTCTCACGTAATATCATAATGTTCCTTATTGGTAAATTTTTTGTGTGTGAGCCCCATAACATATTTGACCCACAATAAAATAAGAAAAAGACAATTAAAAATATATATGTGTATATATATATATGATTGAATTTTTTCAAGCATATATAAATATTATTTAAATATATCTAATTTTTACTCTTTTATCACAAAGAGCTATACACAATTATCATGGGAAAATGTACCTTCAAGATGGCAGAGGAGCAAGACGTGGAGATCACCTTCCTCCCCACATATACATCAGAAACACATCTACATATGGAACAACTCCTACAGAACACTTACTGAATGCTGGCAGAAGACCTCAGACTTCCCAAAAGGCAAAAAACTCCCCAGGTACCTGGGTAAGGCAAAAGAAAAAAGAAAAAACAGAGACAAAAGAATAGGAATGGGACCTGCCCCTCTGGGAGGGAGCTGTGAAGAAGGAAAAGCTTCCACACGCTAAGAAGCCCCTTCACTGGCAGAGACAGGGGTGGGCAGCGGGGAAGCTTCGGAGCCATGGAGGAAAGTGCAGCAACAGGGGTGGGAAGGGCAAAGCAGAGAGATTCCCACACAGAGGATCGGTGCCGACCAGCACTCACCAGCCTGAGAGGCTTGTCTGCTCACCCGCCAGGAAAGGTGGGGGCTGGGAGCTGAGGCTCGGGCTTCGGAGGTCAGATTTCAGGGAGAGGACTGGGGTTGGCTGTGTAAACACAGCCTGAGGGGGCTAGTGTGCCACAGCTAGCTGGGAGGGAGTCCAGGAAAAAGTCTGGACCTGCCTAAGAGGCAAGAGACCATTGTTTTGGGGTGCATGAGGAGAGAGGATTCAGAGCACTGCCTAAACAAGCTCCAGAGATGGGGGTGAGCCTCAGCTATCAGCACAGACACCAGAGACGGGCATGAAATATTAAGGCTGCTGCTGCAGCCACCAAGAAGTCTGTGTGTGAGCACAGGTCACTATCCATACCTTCCCTCCCGGGAGGCTGTGCAGCCCACCACTGCCAGGGTCCGTGATCCAGAGACAACTTCCTGGGGAGAACACATGGCATGCCTCAAGCTGTTGCAATGTCACACCAGCCTCTGCTGCCACAGGCTCACCCTGCATTCCGTACCCATCTCTATTCCCAGCCTGAGTGAGCCAGACTCAGCAAATCAGCTGCTACTTTAACCCAGTCCTGTCTGGTAGGGAACACATGCCCTCAGGCGACCTACAGGCAGAGGCAGGGCCAAATACAAAGCTGAGCCCCAGGAGCTGTGAGAACAAAGAAGAGAAAAGGAAATTTCTCCCAGCAGCCTCAGGAGCAGCAGATTAAATCTCCACAATCAACTTGATGTACCCTGCCTCTGTGGAATACTTGAATAGACAACGAATCATCCCAAAATTGAGGTGCTGCACTTTGGGGGCAACTGTAATTTTCAGGTTTCCTTTCTGCATCTAATTTGTTTCTGGTTTTATGTTTATCTAGTTTAGCATTTAGATTTTATTATAATTGGTAGATTTGTGTATTAATTTGGTTGTGCTCCTCTTCCTTTTTGTTTTATATATAGATATATATTTTTTTCCTTTTTTTCTTTTTGTGAGTGTGTATGTGTATGCGTCTTTGTGTGATTTTGTCTGTATATCTTTGCTTTTACCATTTGTCCTAGGGTTCTGTCTCCGTGTTTTTTTTTTTTGTTTCTCTGTTTTTTTATTTTTAGTAGAGTTTTTAGCTCTTGTTACCACGTGTGGGTTTGTTTTTTGGTTGGGTTCTCTCTTCTTTCTTTATTTTATTTTTTTATTACTCTTTATTTTTTTATTTTTAACAATTATTATTTTTTATTTTAATAACTTTATATTATATTTTTCTTCCTTTTTGGCTCCCTTTTCTTTGGCACTGTGTGGCTGACAGGATCTTGGTGTTCTGGCCTGATGCCAGGCCTCTGCCTCTGAGGTGGGAAAGCAGAGTTCAGGAAATTGGTCCACCAGAGACCTCCTAGCCACATAATATCAAACGGAGAAAGCTCTCCCAGAGACCTCCATCTCAATGTTAAGACCCAGCTCCACTCAACGACCAACAAGCTACAGTGCTGGACACCCTAAGGCAAACAACTAGCAAGACAGGAAAACAACCCGACCCATTAGCACAGAGGCTGCCTAAAATCAAAAAAAGGTCACAGACACCCCAAAACACACCACCGGACGTGGTTCTGCCCACCAGAAAGACAAGATCCAGCCTCATCTACTAGAACACAGGCACTAGTTCCATGCACCAGAAAGCCTACACAACCCACTGAACCAACATTAGCCACTGGGGGCAGACAACAAAAACAATGAGAAATATGAACCTGCAGCCTGGGAAAAGGAGACCCCAAACACAGTAAGCTAAGCAAATGCGAAGACAGAGAAAAACACAGCAGATGAAGGAGCAAGGTAAAAACCCAACAGATCAAACAAATGAAGAGGAAATAAGCAGTCTACCTGAAAAAGAATTCAGAGTAATGATAGTAAAGATGATCCAAAATCTTGGAAATAGAATGGAGACAATATAAGAAACATTTAACAAGGACCTAGAAGAACTAAAGTGCAAATAAACAATGATGAACAACACAGTAAATGAAATTTAAAATTCTCTAGAAGGAATCAATAGAAGAATAACTGAAGCAGAAGAACGGATAAGTGACCTGGAAGATAAAATAGTGGAAATAACTACCACAGAGCAGAATAAAGAAAAAAGAATGAAAAGAATTGAGGAGAGTCTCAGAGACCTCTGGGACAACATTACACACAGCAACATTTGAATTATAGGGGTCCCAGAAGAAGAAGAGAAAAAGAAAGGGAGTGAGAAAATATTTGAAGAGATTATAGTTGAAAACTTCCTTAATATGGGAAAGGAAATAGTCAATCAAGGCCAGGAAGTGCAGAGAGTCCCATACAGAATAAATCAAAAGAGAAAAAGGCCAAGACACATATTATTCAAAGTATCAAAAATTAAATACAAAGAAAAAATTTTGAACACAGCAAGGGAAAAGCAACAAGTAACATTCAAGGGAATCCCCATGAGGTTAAAAGCTGATTTTTCAGCAGAAACTCTGCAAGCCAGAATGGAGTGGCAGGACATATTTAAAGTGATGAAAAGGGAAAACATACAACCAAAATTACTGTAGCCAGCAAGACTCTCATTCAGATTCAAGGGAGAAATTAAAACCTTAACAGACAAACAAAAGCTAACAGAATTCCCCACCACAAAACCAGCTTTGCAACAAATGCTAAAGGAACTTCTCTGTGCAGGAAACACAAGAGAAGGAAAAGACCTACAATAACAAACCCATACAATTAATAAAATGGTAATAGGAACATACATATTGATAATTACCTTAAATGTAAATGGATTAAATGCTCCAACCAAAACACATAGACTAGCTGAAGGGATACAAAAAAAAGACCCATATATATGCTGTCTACAACAGACCCACTTCAGACCTAAGGACACATACAGACTGAAAGTGAGGGGATGGAAAAAGATATTCCAGGCAAATGGAAATCAAAAGAAACCTGAAGTAGCAATTCTCATATCAGACAAAATAGATTTTAAAATAAAGACTATTACAAGAGACAAAGAAGGACACTACATAATGATCAAGGGATCAATCCAAGAAGAAGATATAACAATTGTAAATATTTATGCACCCAACATAGGAGCACCTCAATACATAAGGCAAATGCTAACAGACATAAAAGGGGAAATCGACAGTAACACAATCGTAGTAGGGGACTTTAACACCCAACTTTCACCAATGGACAGATGATCCAAAATGAAAATAAATAAGGAAACACAAGCTTTAAATGATACATTTAACAAGAGGTACTGAATTGATATTTATAGGACATTCTATCCAAAAACAGCAGATTACACTTTCTTCTCAAGTGCTCATGGAACATTCTCCAGGATAGATCATAACTTGGGTCACAAATCAAGCCTTGGTAAATTTAAGAAAATTGAAATCATATCAAGTATCTTTTCCGACCTCAACGCTATGAGACTAGTTATCAATTACAGGGAAAAAATCTGTAAAAAATACAAGTACATGGAGGCAAAACAATACAATACTTAATAACCAAGAGATCACTGAAGAAATCAAAGAGGAAATCAAAAAATACCTAGAAACAAATGACAATGAAAACATGACAACCCCAAACCTATGGCATGCAGCAAAAGCAGTTCTAAGACGGAAGTTTATAGCAATACAATCCTACTTGAGGAAACAAGAAAAATCTCAAATAAACAACCTAACTTTACACCTAAAGCAATTAGAGAAGGAAGAACAAAAAAACCCAAAAGTTAGCAGCAGGAAAGAAATCATAAAGATCAGATGAGAAATAAATGAAAAAGAAATGAAGGAAAAAAAAGCAAAAATCAATAAAACTAAAAGCTGGTCCTTTGAGAAGATAAACCATTAACCAGACTCATCAAGAAAAAAAGGGACAAGACACAAATCAATAGAATTAGAAATGAAAAAGGAGAAGTAACAACTGACACTGCAGAAATACAAAGGATCATGAGAGATTACTACAAGCAACTCTATGCCAATAAAATGGACAACCTGGAAGAAATAGACAAATACTTAGAAAAGTACAACCTCCCGAGATTGAACCAGGAAGAAATAGAAAATATAAACAGACCAATCACTAGCACTGAAATTGAAACTGTGATTAGAAATCTTCCAACAAACAAAAGCCCAGGATCAGATGGCTTCACAGGAAAATTCTATCAAACATTTAAAGAAAAGTTAACACCTATCCTTCTCAAACTCTTCCAAAATATTGTAGAGGGAGGAACACTCCCAAACTCATTCTACGAGGCCACCATCACCCTGATACCAAAGCCAGACAAAGATGTCACAAAGAAAGAAAACTACAGGCCAATATCACTGATGAACATAGATGCAAAAATCCTCAACAAAATACTAGCAAACAGAATCCAACAGCACGTTAAAAGGATCATACAGCATGATCAGGTGGGGTTATCCAAGGAATACAAGGATTTGTCAATATATGTAAATCAATCAATGTGATAAACCATATTAACAAATTGAAGAAGAAAAACCATATGATCATCTCAATAGTTGCAGAAAAAGATTTTGATAAAGTAAAACACATATTTAAGATAAAAACCCTCCAGAAAGTAAGCATAGAGGGAACTTACCCCAACATTATAAAGGCCATATATGACTAACCCGCAGCCAACATCATTCTCAATGGTTAAAAACTGAAACCATTTCCTCTATGATAAGGAACAAGATAAGGTTGTCCACTCTCACCACTATTTTTCAACATAGTTTTGGAAATTTTAGCCAGAGCAATCAGAGAAGAAAAAGAAATAAAAGGAATCCAAATCAGAAAGGAAGAAGTAAAGATGTCACTGTTTGCAGATGACATGATACTATACATAGAGAATCCTAAAGATGCTACCAGAAAACTACTAGAGCTAATCAATGAATTTGGTAAAGTAGCTGGATACAAAATAAATGCACAGAAATCTCTTGCATTCCTATACACTAATGATGAAAAATCTGAAAGAGAAATTAAGGAAACACTCCCATTTACCACTGCAAAAAAATGAATAAAATACCTAGCAATAAACCTACCTAAGGAGACAAAAGACCTGAATGCAGAAAACTATAGGACACTGTTGAAAGAAATTAAAGATGATGCCAACAGATGGAGAGATATACTGTGTTCTTCGATTGGAAGAATCAACATTGTGAAAATGATGATACTACCTAAAGCAATCTACAGATTCAATGCAATCCCTATCAAACTACCAAAGGCATTTTTCACAGAAATTTCAAAATTTGTATGGAAACACAAAAGATCATGAATAGCCAAAGCAATATTGAGAAAGAAAAACGGAGCTGGAGGAATCAGGCTCCCAGACTATATTACAAAGCTACCATAATCAAGACAGTATGGTACGCGCACAAAAACAGAAATATAGATCAAAGGAACAGGACAGAAAGCCCAGAGATAAACCCACATACATATGGTCACCTTATTTTGATAAAGGAGGAAAGAATATACAATGGAGAAAAGACAGCCTCTTCAATAAGTGGAAAACTGGACAGCTACATGTAAAAGAATGAAATTAGAACACTCCCTAACACCATACACAAAAATAAATTCAAAATGGATGAAAGACCTCAATGTAAGGCCAAACACTATAAAACTCTTAGAGGAAAACATAGGCAGAACACTCTATGACATAAATCACAGCAAGATCCTTTTTGACCCACCTCCTGGAGAAATGGAAATAAAAACAAAAGTAAACAAACGGGACCTAATGAAACTTAAAATCTTTTGCACAGCAAAGGAAACCATAAACAAGACAAAAAGACAACCCTCAGAATGGGCGAAAATATTTGCAGATGAAGCAACTGACAAAGGATTAATCTCTAAAATTTACAAGCAGCCCATGCAGCTCAATATCAAAAAAACAAACAACCCATCCAAAAATGGGCCGAAGACCTAAATAGACATTTCTCCAAAGAGGATATACAGATTGCCAACAAACACATGAAAGAATGCTCAACATCACTAATCATTAGAGAAATGCAAATGAAAACTACAATGAGGTATCACCTCACACCAGTCAGAATTGCCATCATCAAAAAGTTTACAAACAATCAATGCTGGAGAGAATGTGGAGAAAAGGGAACCCTCTTGCACTGTTGGTGGGAACGTAAGTTGATACAGCCACTATGGAGAATAGTATGGAAGTTCCTTAAAAAACTAAAATAGAACTGCCATACAACCCAGCAATCCCACTACTGGGCATATACCCTGAGAAAACCATAGTTCAAAAGAGTCATGTAGCACAATGTCCATTGCAGCTCTTATTTGCAATAGCCAGGACATGGAATCAACCTAAATGTCCATCAACAGATGAATGTATAAAGAAGATGTGGCACATGTATGCAATGGAATATTACTCAGCCATAAAAAGAAATGAAATTGAGTTATTTCTAGTGAGGTGGATGGACCTAGAGACTGCCATACAGAGTGAAGTAAGTCAGAAAGAGAAAAACAAATACTGTATGCTAACACATATATATGGAATCTAAAAGAAAAATTCGTTGTGAAGAACCTAGGGGCAGGACAGGAATAAAGACAGAGACGTAGAGAATGGACCTGGGGACACAGGGAGGGGGAAGGTTAAGCTGGGATGAAGTGAGAGTGTTGCATGGACTTATATATACTACCAAATATAAAATAGATAGCTATTGGGAAGCAGGTGCATAGCACAGGGAGATCAGCTCAGTGCTTTGTGACCACCTAGAAGGGTTGGATAGGGAGGGTGGGAGGGAGATGCAAGAGGGAGGAGATATGGGGATATATGTTTATGTATAGCTGATTCACTTTTTTATAAAGCAGAAACTAACACTCCATTGTAAAGCAATTATACTCCAATAAAGATGTTTTAAAAAATGTACAAAACCATAAAACAGATTCTTACCATTTTGTCCTTCATAATTCTGGTGATTTTTTAGCATTTGATTAATATGTATATTGTATTTACTTGTATGTTTATAAAATACATATTATAACAAATATTCCTTAAGATATCTACTTTTTGTAAAGGAATATTTTCTAACATCATTAATATGGTCAAACCAGGAATGTCCCATTCTCTTATCATTGACTGACCTGTTTTATTAGCTAGCTAATTGTGCTTCTAGTGCTGCAATCACTCTGGAGAATTTGGTGTCTCTTAGGATCCCCAAGCCAATGCTTCAGTTTGGATTATTCAATTCTGGTGAACACTATGTACATTCAGCTCACTCACATGGCCACATTTTGGATAACTAAATCATCTTAAACTCTCTGTATCAGAAATATTAAATGTAAGCACTCCATTTCTGAATACATCAGACTCACAATTTTATCCATCACCCAGTTGCTCTGGAGCAGCTAGGTTTTCCACACAACAGGGTTCCTTTCTCCTTGTCAACACTCTCCTGCCTATGTAGATAATGTTGCTTTGTTCAACACTCAGCAACCCTTGTGGGAATATGCAACTTTTTACTCTATTACCTTTTTTTCTTTGTATCCACTGGGAAACTTCCATCTCTGGATCTATCCACCTGCCAGACACTTTATCAAGCAAACAGGCAAATTGGGCCACAGCAGTTTGTGCAAGCAATGTGGCAATATTTCTATGGTCTCTGGGTCATTTTCTTCTCCTCCTATCCAAAGGGAAATTTAAAACTCCCTAGATGAGTGAACCTCCTGTGTCTCTCTCAAAAAGAAAGTAGGCTGAAAAAATATTACATTACTTCCTGAGACTGTGCCATGTTGATTACCTGCATAAGCAGGAGGAAATGAAAAATATCAGGCAGATAAAACCTGGACAGAGCATTATGATAGCTAATTAATAATTTTGGCAATGTCTACAATATCACCATAACACAAAATCCTTAGTTAAAAATACTTTGTTCTGAAATAGATTTAGGTGGTGGAATGGAGCAACTGGATAAAATGACAGTAACACTATACAAAATTGCTGAGCTCAAAAAAAGAAAAAAAGAAGTAAACTCCAGGTAAATATACAAATTATCTCTCTGAAATACATGAAGAAAACTTAGATAAAAAGAAAAGCCAACTAACTTAACAAAAAGTTGAAATTATTCTAATAATATTAATAATAGGTAAATCCTAGAATAACTATGAAATAATTTTTAAAATTAAGAGTTTCAAAGAGACTTAAAAACAGAAATAATATTTATATAGAGAAGTAAGTAATTTTGAAACAAAAACAAACAGGTATGAATAAAGGTCATATGTTGTTGGCTACTATGTGGAAAAAAGCCCCAAAAGTCAGTGGCATAAAACAAACATCTATTAGCCTCATAAATTCTGTGGGTCAGGAATCTAAACAAAGCACAGAGGGAAGACTCACTTTTGTTCCACTTGATGTCAGCTGTGGAAGCTGAAAGACTAGGGGCTGGTAGCATCTAGATGCCTTGTTCATTCACATGTCTTGAACTTAATCTGGGAAGACTAGAATAGCTGAGCTGGAATTGCTCTTTCCTCAAGTATCTTTATCTATGTGTGTTCTCTCCAGATGGTCTCTTTATCCTGGTGGCCTCTAGTCAACCAGACTTCTGACACGGTGACTCAGGTTTTCAAAGTTCTGAAAAAAAAGGTAAGTGGGCAGCTCCTTTTTTAGACACTCCTTATTTTCCAGGATGAGAGGCATTCATTACAGGAAGCTCTTTTTTTTTTTTTTTTTTAAACTTACTTGTCTGAGCTGTAAAGATTTGGACATCTGAGGTCTGCAGGAGCTGGAGTCTTCTCGAGTGTTATTTTTTATCTTTATGTGTTGTCCACACATGGTTTTCCCAGGAGGATGGATTTTAGAATAACCAGACATCTTACCTGGTAATTCATAATTCTAAAATTTCAGAGAAAAAGAAGAGTGAGACAGAGAGAGACAGTCAGAGAGACAGACTGAGAAAGGACAAAGAGGAGCAGAAGCTGTATTTCCTTTTATGACATAGCCTCAGAAGCCATGCAGCATCATTTCCTCTACATGTTATGTGTGTATAAGTGAGTAACCAAGCCTGGCTGACTTTTAAAGGGACACAAATCAGACGTCAACTTTTGTGAGAGGAGTGTCAAAGAATGTGTGGACATATTTTAAAAGCATTACACACAGATATGCAAAGAAATAATTAGAAAACTTGAGAACATTTTGAAAATCTAGACTCAACTTGTCCAAAGTGAAAATACATTATTTGGATACTTTTAATAAGGAATTGACCCAGATAGAAAGACATAAAAATAAAACAATGAAAAATATGACAGAGTTTAAAAGAGAGTAGAAAAGATTAACAAAATTTCAATACATGCCTGATAAGAGTTTTAGGGAGAGATAATAGGGATAATGACAGAAAAATTATTCAAAATGTAATAACTAAGAATTTATCTGAATTGATAAAAAATATGAGTCTATAGATGGCAAACTCATAAGTGCTCACAAAGATATATAAATATAAATCTACATCTAGAAAAGAAGAGTAAGACTTCAGAGTATGAATGATAAAGAGAAAATATTAAAACTACCTGAAAGAAACAAAAATGATATTCAAAGGAATAAAATCAGACTAATTGCAGAGTAATCACAGAATAATAGCAGAATAAGCATTCCAGATGTAAGAAGACAATGAAGTAATGTCTTCAAAGTGTTGAAGGAAATTGTGTCACCATGAATTCTATATTCAGCCAACCATATTAATCAAGGCATACATTTTCAGATTTAAAAAAGCTATCAAAGTATATAACCTACAACGCCTTGATGAAGTATTTAGTGTAGAATATATTTATAGAGAAGAAAGATGAAAGTGGAAAGAAAAAATGAGAAGCAAGGAACAATGCATGACAATGAATTCATTATGAGACAGTATATCTGTTTAATGACTACAAAAATATATTTTGTGTTTAAAATATTGAAATTATATCTTTATGCAATAATAGCAAAACTATAGGATGGGAAGTTCACTGAATAAATAAGTAGTACAGTTGGCCCTTCATTTCCATGGGTTCCGAATTGGCAAATTCAAGGAACAGTGAATCAAAAATATTTTTTTAAAATTCAGAAAGTTCCAAAAAAGCAAAATCTGAATTTGTCACTCTAGCAACTATTTACATAGCATTTACATTTTATTTACAACTATTTACATCACATTTACATTGTATTAGATATTATAAGTAATCTAGAGATTATTTAAAGTATATGACAGATGAAATATGTAAGTTATATGCAAATATTATGTCATTTTATATAAAAGACTTAAGCATCCACTGATTTTGGTAACATCAGGGAGTCCTGGAACCAATCTCCTGGGATATGGAGGTATGACTGTATTAAAGTGCATGAATAAATTTGTGTAATAAAGTGAAGCAAAGTTAGAGTGAAAATAAAAGAGATCTGTGAATAAATACTGTGAAGTCAAGACGAGAAAGAAAAGAGAGCAATAAAAATGCACAATGAAAAGAAAATAAAAATGCACAATGAAAAGAAAATAAAAATGAGAAAGAGTCAAGCAAATTTAGTAGTAATCATAATGCACCATATTTATTACTTTATCTATTAAAAATAGAGATTAGCAAATCAAGCTATAAAAGAAGAAAGACCCAGCTATCTCAGGTTTACCTTGAGCATAGTTAATGAATATGTCACATAACATTTGAAAGTGAAATGATAAAATTAATTAACCAGGAAAATACTATGATAGGAAGAATATGGCTCACCAAGATGTTCATGTCCAAATCTCTAGGGTATATGACAATATTAGGTTACATGGCAAGGGAGAAAAAAATGTTGCAGGTAAAATTAGGTTGCTAATCAGCTGACCTCAAAATAAGGAGATAAAACTATATAATACAGATGGATCTAAAATATAATCACAAAAATCCTTAAAGAAGGAAGTGGGAGGCAGAGGAGTTGCAAAGTGATGCAATGTGAGAAAGATTCAACTGTCTATTACTGACTTTGAAGATAGAGAAATGGGTTCATGAGCCAAGGGATGTGGACAACTTCTAAAATCAGGAGAAGCCATGACAATGAATTCTCTGTATTTGTTTACATTATCATGTAATAGAAATTTAAGTATTTTTAACTTTAAAATATTTTAATTAATAATATGACAACAGAGCTTTGAAATTGTTGGGCCTGATCTCTGTTTCACTGAGTGATTTGACACTGTTGCCAAGTTCTTTTTAGGTATGAATTATCTTGACTTCCATAGCACCACACTTATTCTCTTACTCTTTCCTCACCAGGGATCCAGTTTAAGCCTCCTTTAGAGATGGATTTTCTTCAGTCATCAATTACATCGTGGTGATAATCTTCAGGTTTCTCTTCTTGCAATGTTTTCTTCTTAATTTGTCTTCAGGAAGGTCTTATGCACTCAACTCTGGTTATTATCCGATTGCTCCCAAATTTACATGTCTTTCAGATCTTTTCTGTGTTCTGAATATGTCCAGCTGACTATTAAAATTCTCCACAAGGAATCTCCAAGCCTATTTCTCTTCCTTGGTTTATCATCTTGGTACATGACATCACTATCCATCAGGATGCAGAAACAAGAAACCATCTCTAAAAATCCTTCTTATACTTTTTTTTTTTTTTTTGAGAGTTACGTTTTATTCGGTGGGAATTTCTAGGACTTCAAGCCCAGGAGGCAGCATCTCAAGTAACCCTGAGAGAACTTCTCTGAGGAAGCAAGGGAGCTGTTTATATAGAAGTTTTGCAGCAAAGGTAGTCTGAACATCAAAAGATTATTGTTAATTAAAGAAAACCAGATATCCCAAGTTAAGGAATTAAGCGCTTTTCTATGTATGGGAAGATGCAAGGTCTGGGCTCACTGAAATCATTCTTTTGATATACACCTCAGCTATCTGGGGTCAATATCCTTTGTTTTCACATCCTGAGTTTCCTCAGGGCTCACCATAGGGAGTGGCTGCAGTCTGAAGGCTGCTAAATGGCAGGTACTCTTTCCTTCCTGAGTTTCCTCAGGGCTCATTGGCTCACGTTGGATGGCTGCAATCGCTGATGACTGTGACATCCTTTGTTTACTGATATGGCAGGCTATATTCCATTTACCAACTCCTCCTCTTGGCTGGAAAGTTGATCAATGTTTGGGAGACATTTCATGACCAATTTTTGTTCCACGGCACTGAGAGGCTTGTCCCCTATTAGGTGAAAATTCTTGTTGATGCCACTACAGGTGCTAATATCTGGATAAGGCCCTGTTGATAATTAAAGATTCTCTGGATCCTCTGTCTTACTAGTCTATTATGATCCAGGAAATGTTTTCCCTTCTAGGTATGGGAAGAAGTATGTTGCTTCTTCCCATACCTAGAATCACACTATGACAATTATTCTATAAGAGTCATAAATGTGATCTATTTCCTCAAAATATTAAGCCATCATCAATTTTTTTGGTGTCCTGGTTACACACTGGTAAAAATCCTTTTCATTTTTTAACAATGTACAAGTCCTGCTAGATGTATATGCCCATGTAGCACTCTTAGATTTTAGTTTGATTTTTCTCCTGACCTTTCAATTCCTTGAGGGCAGAACTATTTCATTTCTTTTTCTTCTTCTTCCTCTTCTCATTCTTCTCCTTCTTCTTCTTCGCCTTCTCCCTTCTTCTTCTTCTTCTCCCAATGCTTGGCAGAGGACTTGGCCTATGATGGCTGTTCAATTAAAATGTTACGGAATTAAAAAAAATGTTATGGAATAAGGGAGTCCTTGGGTTAGAAGTGTTAGCACAAGTTTGTGTGCCCAATGCACAGTGAGGCCAAACAAAGTGAAACGTTGGAGTTTGGAGCAGAGAAAGGTTTATTGCAAGGTCATGCAAGGAGACAGGTGGCTCATGCCCTAAAAAACCCCAAGCTCCCTGAAGGGTTTCCACAGAGCACTTTTAAAAGCCAGGTGAGGTGGGGAGGTTGCAGGGTATGTGATCAGCTTGTGCACAATTCTCTGATTGGCTGATGGTGAGGTAACAGGATGGTGTCACAGGGGTTAACATTATCAGTCCTTAGGCTCCAGGAGGCCTGGGGCTATGTGCTCATGGTCATCAAGTAGTTAACCACTCCATTTTGTGTGTGGGGGGTTTCACTTCTGCAAAACAACTCAGGAAATGTGCATCATATACTATTATCTAAGTTCTTCAGAGAGGAGCTAAAGCAGAGGATATGGGGGAAGGCCTGTCCCAGGGAGGCCCCATAGGGTCCTGTTTAGTTACAGAAGAAGAGTATTACTTCTATGAGTAGAATCTGAATACTATGATACTATGATAGTCATAAAACAGTTTCTATGGAATTGTATAGGTCCATTTATGTAGTTCCAATATAGAGTCAATATTCCTTTAAATGTTATTCCCTCTCTACACACAGCCCTCAATCTTATTTTTAAGATTGTGGGAAGGGTTTTGTTTTTTTCACCTGTTTTTTTTTTTGTTTCCTTGTTTTCAAATCTTAGACGTGATAACTTTTGAAATAACAAGCATCTCAGAGTTCTGATCTGCTTCTGGTGGTCCAGTAAATAGAATTACCAACTTTATTAACATATTTGCTCCGCTATCCTTAGCTTTTCTTGACTTCAGTATATATTCATTATGATAATGTGGTGGTGTTTCTTAAATGAACACAGTGGCCCTTTTACTTTTTAAATATTTAATACACATGCATACCTTTTTGTGTTTTCTCCTCTGGCTTTAAAATGTCTTTATTGAGTCTGTTATATTAGTGAAGGCTTTGTAAAGGGTTTGGATAAGGCAGCCTTTCTTGATAATAAGGCAACTTAATTAAATGGCACTTAAAACTCCTTCCAGCTCTTTAAAGCTAAGGTTGAAAATTGACTAAGCACAGGCTAGGGTTGTTTGCATGTACATAAACAACTTCTTCCAACATTTATTATAGTCTTCTGAGATCTCCTGAATCTACTTCCTGTAACTCTTCTGTATAATTTTTAACTTTATTATCTCCACCTACAGAATACAGCTTCACATAAATAATGTTCCACATGTTTGAAATCATTTTCTCCCATATTGTTGTTTCAGACTCCTTGGCCAGGATGAATAATTCAAACATAACCTAACTAAAGGACATCCATTCCACCTCAAATTCTGAATTAATAAAATAGGAAAACATATGTATTTGACTTGGGAGCCCTGATATTAAAGTAAATGAATTCTGAATATACACATGTTCACAGAGATGTGGGAAGTAATTCACATGATTTAGCAAAGACTCAGATGATCCTACTGTTTTCAGAGCACCTCTTTTTTGCCAACAAACTGTAATGTGCAAAATAATTATAACAGAAAGAATTACTATCCAACTCCAATAGGTGGACCAAGATGTCCAAACAATGTATTGTATTATTCTACTATGAATGTGCCTGAATTAAAGCTTCCTACATTTGAGTTAAGAACAGAAAGTGGCAGTGACTTTACAAATCTTGACCAGTTGTAAAGTGGAAAGAGAATTGGACTTGGAATCAACGGTTGTGCACATTGAGTAAATCCCACTGAGTCTCGGTTTTCTCAGCTAAAAAATGGAATACTTAGCATACCTTCTTTGTATTTCTCACAGTATTCCTGTGAAGGTCAATTAGTAGGACATTAACAAAAATGTTCTACCAAGGAGACAGAGTAGCATAGTAGAAAGGAATGAGTGGTCAGGATTCAAACGCCCTGGTTTTTACAAGCTGGCTCAACCAATGTGATCAGAGTGATCTGGGAAAGTATTGGGTTGGCCAAAAGTTTCGTTCATTTTTTTTTTCTGTAAGATGGCTCTATTAGCACTTAGTTGTCTTTAACTTCATTTGAAACATTTTGTTAGATTGTATTGTGACAGCTGTCATATCAGCATGGATTAAAAAAGACTTATCAAAATTAGTAAATTTTTGTGTAGCCATTATTATATTGAAGATGGAATTAAAGAAGCAACATTTTCAGCATATTATGCTTTATTATTTCAAGAAAGGTAAAAACTTAACTGAAATGCAAAAAAAGATTTGCGCAGTGTGTGGAGAAGGTACTGTGACTAATCAAACGTATCAAAAGTGGTTTGTGAAGTTTTATGCTGGAGATTTCTCGCTGGACGGTGCTCCACGTTCGACTAGACGAGTTAGAGTTGACAGCGATCAAATCAAGACATTAATTAAGAACAACCAATGTTATACCACGCAGGAGATAGCCGACATACTCAAAATATTCAAATAAAGCGTTGAAAATCATTTGCACCAGCTTGGTTATGTGAATCACTTGATGTTTGGATTCCACATAAATTAAGTGAAAAAAACCTTCTTGACCATATTTCTGCATGCAATTCTCTACTGAAACATAATGAAAATGTTCCGTTTTTAAAACAAATTGTAATGGGTGATGAAAAGTGGATACTGTACAATAATGTGGAATAGAAGAGATCGTGGGGCAAGGAAAATGAACCACCACCAACCACACCAAAGTCTGGTCTTCATCCAAAGAAGACGATGTTGTGTATATGGTGGGATTGGAAGGGAGTCCTCTATTATGAGTTCCTTCTGGAAAAGCAATAAGTACTGCTTCCAATTAGACCAAATGAAAGCAGCACTCAGTGAAAGCGTCTGGAATTAGTCAACAGAAAATGAATAATCTTCCATGAGGATACTGCAAGACTGCATGTTCCTTTGATTACCAGGCAAAAACTGTTACAGCTTGGCTGGGAAGTTCTGATTCATCGGCCATATTCACCAGACATTGTACCCTCCGATTACCATTTATTTTGTTCTTTACAAAACTCTCTTAATGGAAGAAATTTCCATTCCCTGGAAGATAGTAAAAGGCACCTGCAACAGTTCTTTGTTCAAAAAGATAAAAAGTTTTGGGAGGATGGAATTATGAAGTTGCCTGAAAAATGGCAGAAGGTAGTGGAACAAAAGGGTGAATACATTATTCAATGAAGTTCTTGGTGAAAATGAAAAATATGTTTTTATTTTTACTTAAAAACCAAAGGAACTTTTGGCCAACCCAATAGTTAAGCATCTTGCATGTAGATCTACCTACCTAAAAAGAATTATTGATTAAAATATTTCATATCAAGTATGAGGTCTGGAGCCTGCTAAGCACTCTGTAGATGGGCATTCAATGTGAAGGCAATTTGTGCATGAGGGCTGCACTATCCCTGCCCTACTTAGGCAGTGGCCAAGAACAGTACCCCTTCTAATTGTACTCCTCTCCTTTTGATGTTTGAAGGTGTGTGTGCTGATCTACTTTTATATTTTCTTGCATGAGAGTTGTTTGGCTTGAGCCTTAGGTTTGGGAATTGATGTAGGGTAAGATATTTAGAGAGTTGTCATATTTGGCTCAAGGCTCCCTAGGAGACTAAAATATGAAGGAGCCCCAAAGAGGGTTCAACCCAGCTTAAGGAGTTTTATCTTAGGCCTTGGAGCTAAAATCCCCAGCTAATAATAAAGTGTAATTTTGTCCTTTTTGTTTTGTATCTACCATTCTCAAATACCATGTAGTAGGAGGCTGTTTTCAAAATGATTTTGTATACTTCTAAATTCCCTAAGCAAAGCCGCTATTAATATTTTCCCTTAAAAATAATTCATTACTTCTCGTTCCAGCATCTTCAGTACTTTCCATATGCGTTTGTCTCTCTGAAACTCCTCTTTTCCTCCTAAACTGATTATTTCCTGGCCAATTACTATTCATCCTTCAATACTCAAGTTAAATGAAATTTCATATATGAACCAGTTTCTGCACTTAATACTTTATACTTAATACTTTTTACTTAATACTTTAATACTACTATCCTATTATAGCTTTTACAAAATACAAAATATCTAATGCTTAATACATTAGCTTCTGGGGATTAACCTGCCAGTTACCACCAAATAACTTTTCCCTCATCATTCTTTAATTATAGAATCCAGAATTTATTTAGGAATTCAATAAGCTGCATAAAAGATGGCACTCCTGAGCCTTTCTTGCAGAATGTAGCCTTTGACAACAGTCTGACTGATTAGATCTAACCAGAAATCTGTGGGGTTTTGGGGAAAGCTACATCAAGCTATCATGCTTTTTCCTACTTTCTTCTTCCTGCCCCTCCAAATCACACATGCAAACATAACAGTTAGAGCTTTCTCGGTTATCTGTGAACTTGGAGGAATCTCCAAGATGGTAATCAACAGTAAGATGGTGAAGCAGAAAAATAGAAGGGGCCTGATTTCCATAGAGCTGTTAAATCCCCTTATTCCCCAGGTGGCATTTTTTTTTTTTTTGTGAGAGAGAAATAAACTACTTTTTTGTATATAGTGCTAGTGTTATTTTGGACACAGTGTTAAAAACAGCTAAATTAAAACAGTTTTCTTGTTCATTCTATCTCTAAATCTTAATCTCTGAATCCAAAATGACACATCTGTTATTAGAGAAACCCCATATACAAACTTTGAGTTTGGAAGGATCATTCTTACATGAATTTCTTAAATCCATCATAATTAGTTTCACATTTAGATGATTTAATATTAAGTGAATTTAATTTAACATCTAATTCCTGGCATCATGTGCTACAGGGGGACAGTAAAGGTAGAAGGTGGAGGGACTTAAACCTTCCTGCTTGTATTCTGTTCCAGTCAACATCCCAGAAATGACTCTTCCTCATGCTCTGAAACTGGTTCTTATCTCCAGCATTTCATTGGTACTCCCAGAACCAGCCTCATATGCCCACTTAGAAGTAGGTAAAACTCTTGGGCAGGATTGGGTTTGTGTGTGTGTGTGTGTGTGTGGTGTGTGGAAGGCAACAATCTAGCAATCTGTGGTTTAATAAACTTCACAGGTGATTCTGATGCACACCCAAATTAGTACACACAAGTGTCCTGCCTACACAATAATTACTTCATATTTTTCTCTATATACCTTTGCTTAATATTCTCTATTCTTTGCTTTAGTTCTGCTGGGTGTTATAAAAATCCTCATAGCCTGTCCATCTCTCAGGAGTCTCTGCCATCCTGGTCAAAATATCATCTGGCTGTTTGCTTTTGGGCTCTCTGGATGGATATGACCCTGAGAACTGCCTTCATGTCATCCTTCATGTCATTCTTCACATTTCCTTCATTTCTCTCCTGTGTTGATTTCTTTATTGCCTGAATATTTGTTTCATTGGAGTATAAAATAAAGTAACTTCCTGGAAAATGATACATTGTGGGTGATTATTTTGAGAACTTGAATATTCAAAAAGGTAAAATTTTACCTTATATTTTTATGAATATTTAACTACAAAATTCTAACTTAGAAATATCTTCCAGCAGAATTTTGAAAATGTTTTGCTCTATTTTCTGCTAAAAGAGAATGCTGCTTTTGAAAGGTCTGATGTTATTCTCATTCTGATGTTTTTGTATGCAATCTCTTTTCCCCTTCTTACCTCTGCTCTGCTCCCCGCCTCTCCTTTCTCTTTTCCCTTTTCCTCTCCCTGGTTTTCTGAAATCTTATAATGATAGATTTGGTGATTCGTTTATAGTTATTGTCTTTCCAAAAGGAAGATTCATATCCTTCTGTTATATTATTTTTCTTGTGGCATGTTTTTAATAATTTTTCTCTGTTTCCTTTTTTTTTTTTTTTAACTTTTTCAAGAGTATCTATTACTTTGATGTTAGATATCTCTGATTGGATTTGGGAGTTTTTGTTCATATTACACATATTTCTCATTATTAGGATTCTTCTACCTTCTGGAAGATTGAGATTACTTAAAATTCTAGCAAATTTACTGAATTTGGGGGTACATACTCAAATGTTTAATTTTGAAAAATCCATTCTTGTTCTTTGAGTTTTCCAAATTATAATGCTTCAAATTTTTGGATATCTTTCCTGATCTCTTTGTGGACAGTAATTAGTTTTTAGGCTTTCTGATGCTCCATTAATGTTCCCTAGTGTGTGTGTGTGTGTGTGTGTGTGTGTGTGTGTGTGTGTGTGTTTTATTTTCCTGTAGTTAAAGACCTTATTGTCCATGCTCAGTGCCTCCCACAAAAGTACTTATTTTTTTCCCTGTATTTATTTTTCATAATGGATCACTAAAAAATAAAATTGGATTACTTGTTTTATGGGTGGGGTTTGTTGATGTCTTTCCTCATCATATGTTAATTAGTCAGATGTATGGTGTAAAAATGGGAAACCACTAAATATCACTTCTTGGATATTCATTATTCCCACCAAGAATCTTCTATCTCCAGTCCTTCAATATGAACTATGGGATCCAAAAAGATGAAGTCAGTTGTTGCTTGGTCTTACCATTCAGTATGCAGATTTTGACTTAACCCAGAAAATCAAGGAAAAAACAATTTTTGAGAATTATTGCTAGTACTTTTAAGAGGGAAAAAGTCATTAAAATAAATATCCAAAAACAAGTAACTATGTACACAACGGTAATTGTATTAGCAAACAAATTAAAATTTAGGGCTGTCAGTTACTAGGGAAATGTCACAAGTTATCTCCAGTGAAGAGCAAAAATAATAAAAAAAGTCTTGACATTTCAATATGAAGCTGATTTTCATAAAAATAAAGTTAATGTAGATGTTTATTAATAATAGAAGTTTATATTCAAATTTTGAGACATAAAGTTGGTAATTAAAACACCATCAATTCATAATTAAACATTGTCTTTTTTGCCAAATGGATAAATATTATCAGTTGGGATAAATTATTTTATTGTATATAATGTTCCAGAAGTTAACTTGGAAATTTTAAATGCTGGTGAAATCCTTGATTCATATCTGAACCCAGTTATTTTTGGTATTTGACTTTCATTCAAAGTTAATTCAAGGACTGTTTCTCAATAAGTGTAATTTATTTTCCATGTTTGTTTCCATATATATATGATGCAGTTTTAATTTCTTTCATTCTGTTATGATGTAAGATGATATTTGAAATGTGCACTTTTTCAGATATCTTTTGCTATTTTTATGTTTCCCTTTAGTTGCTGCTTTTTATTTATTGAAATAATCAAGATACTCTAGAAGTATGTACTGACCAGCATTGGTGAGCTATACAGTGATCATTGTGTCCCCAATGCCCTGAAATATTCTGGCACAATAGTGTGATAATAGTGCTAATTCTCAACAAACTACTTACTTTCAAGAGATAAATGTCATGTGAATATGTAATAAGCAAAGGGTAAAGCATCACTTGGATTATTACTTTCAAATACCAATTTTCTTCACAGGAATATAGATGGAACTGTGTGTCAGAGACATTAAGGAAGTAATTAAGGTGAAAATATTCTATATTACTGACAAAATAAATTACTTGATCTATATGTGTTTCTATTAATATATCTTACTTGAATGCTCAGTTTAATGAATTAATGGATGGCCACTAGTCAGCTGTATTTATTGTTCCTGAGAGGGATCAAGACATTAAACACACACACACATACTCCACTTCTGCTTCTTAGGCTTATTTACTTATATTAACAATTCAAAACTATTTTTATTTTTAAATACTGTATTCCTTTAGGTAAAATTAGCCACTATATCCTTTGTTTCATGCAATATTTTTATTTGTATTGTGTTGCATATAGTATTATTAGTCCCTTAACTTTGATCAAGGAGTAAAATCAAACATCTACTTTTCCTTTTTCTGGAAAGATCTGCACTCAGATATTACTCTGCTTGTCCCTCACTTCATCCTAGTACCTGAGAAAATGATATCTATCAAAGAAATTTACCCTGATTTGGATGGCCTTATCTGAAATAGCACTTCCCTTCTTAAATCTCTACCAACTTTTATTACATTGTTTTATTTTTTGTTAAATCATTACACAGTATTTGAAATATTAGAGATTTATCCAAATATTTATATGTTTCTGTCACACACATGCATCTAATTTTAAGGGTAATTATATCAGGGAATTAGTTTTATTCATTATTATATCACCAGCACTTAGACTAATGTCTGACATGAAATGGATCACAATCAATATTTGTTAGAATGAATAAAGGCAAGGATGCAGCTACCTTCCATTTTACTCCAAAGTCTATTGAAATGGCAGAAAAGATGTAAACGAGAATAATAAATTCACAAAACTGGGCAATAGAAAAAAGAGACACTAATGACTTTTTGGAAAATAAACAGCATATAAAACTGATAGATACAATGGAGCAGAGAAAGCACTAATCTAAAAATAATACATACCAAAAAACAAACTAACAAACATACAGCACACACTGGAGAAAGCAACTACAAATGGCAGACTACTTGTTTTTCTTATTTAAAAAAAAAATTCAAATTTTGTGTTAAAAGAGTAGAAAAGAGTCCTGGGACAAATACTAAGGTAAATATTAACTACCAAAAAATGTGCAGTTGGGGGAATTCTCTTTAACAAAGTAGGCTGAGCATATGTCCCCACCCTCAAGAAGCAGAGTAGAAGAACCACTCTACTAACAATGTTAATTTCTGTCCCAAATAGTTTTGTCACAGGATTATGATAGAAAAAGAAAGAAGCAGCCTAGAGTTCTTGAAAAATTACCTTACAAAAATACTGAAGAATCATGTGTTGCAGAGAGGAAGGTTGAGAATGGAAGAAATAAGAAAGTTTATTATATAGGGAACACAAGACAGGACAGAAATGTATATTCATTGGTTGTAATATATGTAGGCTGATTAAATTTGCCTATTAAAAATGATGCAGTTATTTGGTTTTAGAATGAAAAGAAGAATTAATGAACCAGAGATAAGGCAGAAGAAAACATGCAGCCTGAAGCACAGGGAGGCAAAATGAAAGAAAATCTAATTGTGTTACGCTATCAAATGAAGAAGAGATGAATTTCATATTTGTGGGGGTGAAGCAGAACAGAGACAAAAGAAAAGTGATCAAGAAATTTCCCTCTTTCCCAATTGCTGCTATTATAACATATTCAAACATATTTAAAATAATTTGTTTTAGAGCTAGAATAAACCATTAGGGGTACTTACTACAGCAGGTTTATCTTTTAAATAAAGGAAAACTGCATATTTTATTTAACATTTCCAAATCCAGCATAATATGACACCAATTTTCAATATCAGAAGTATTGAATTCAATCTATCAGAGGTACCTTGCTTGGAGTAAAATGACTGATTTTAATGTAATTTCATAGAAAAGAAGATTTTCTGTAGGAAAAACAACACCAACAAACTCTCAAATACAACTTTTCATCCTTGCTGGGATCTATATGTTAAAAAAAACCCTACTTGGTTACCTTATTAACTTGATGGAAACCATATTCAGAACTAATAAAGCTTGCTTCTACAGGCTGTATTTTCATTTCAAATCCGTTATTACCACTTAAACAAAAAATTCTGTTAATTATCATCTTTTCCATCCTCTCTTCTATGAAATTTTTGAAATTAATCAGATTTCTAAACCATTATATTTCAAAAGCAAGATTTAATGACTAGATACATCTTTTTTAAAAAGAAGGTGAAAAGCAATGGAAAATATGTGACATACAGAGAAAAATAATGCATTTTCTAACATTCAAAATTCCTTTGAGCACTAAGGAGAATTAGCATTTTAGAGCTGACTGTTCAATTTCAAATTGATCCATCCATACACTATTAAAATAATAATAGAAAAGCCAGGAAAGTCACCTCTGTACCTGATAACAAAAAGGAAAAAAAAAAAACTTAGTTGTTTAAGCAACATATCCAATTAAATGATTCATACAGTACTTTATTTCGTTGGGCAGTCATTAAATAACCTTCCCAATGCTCCAATGGCATCTTTGTCATTTGTGTAGTGTCCTAAATTAGTGTGCAAGAATGTCACCTGAAGGAAGCTAATTAATTAAGAGCTTTTAATGAGCATAACAGCCTGTTCATTTCTCTGAGAAACTTTATGGTCTCTTTGAATACAATGTTACAGCCAGAATTTTTTTTAATCCTAAAAATGCATCTTACTCTATTTTATTGTTACCATACATTTATAACTCATGTCAGTGACTAAAATGCCAAATTGCTGAGGAAATATATTCAAACTTACAAGAAAGTATGTATTCAAAAGTCACACAAACCAGGATCAAGCACTTACATTGGTGGAAGAAAACACTATTAAAAGTTGAAATCTGCAAATTAGGTGATGTCAACAAGATGGCAGAATAGATCTCTTGCTCATATCCCTCCTCAGCAACTGTAATATGGAAGTTATCCATAGACAAAAGTGCATTTGTGGGAGCTTTGTGATCCAGGTAGAAGACTGTGAAACTGCAGTGGAGTCCAAGACCAAAGAGGGTCATTTTGAGAAGGCAGGCTCTGCTCAGTTGGCTGACTCAGTAGCTTTGCACCCTTGTGAACTCAGCCACAGCCCTATTTGGCCTTGGTCCTGCCATCAGCACAATATGTCAAAGGACCTGGGAGGAGCCATGCTTCAGGTAACAGGCTTGCTGACTTTGATCCCAGCTATTGACATTGAAGTTGGCCTATGACCCAGCTCCAGTCCCTCTTGGCCACAGTCTAAGAACCCCTGGAGGCAAGACTGTGGAAGTCGGTCTGACAGTACATTCTGAAACTCTATCCATGTGTTACATTTTAATTTACCCACAGCCTTACAAAGGTTCTCAAGTGCTCACATATTATATGTCAGTTGTTATATAGAAATGTGATTTTTACACCTATAATGTTTGCCAGCCACAATAAGGGATTCAAATGTTATTACATTTTTTTTCTTGAGACTCTACTGATGTATGGTTCTTTTCCCCCAGTATTTTTATGTTATAGTTAGTTATCCTTTATCTAAATGTGCTAGAGATGAACATTTTGTGCAAGTTGCGAAGTAAAGAAAAGAAAAATCTCATAATCCAATTCAAAAGTGGGCAGAGAAACTGAAAACTGAATAGACAGTTTTCAAAAGAAGATTTACAGATGGCCAGCAGGTACATGAAAAGGTACATAACACCTCACATCCAATAGGATAATAGGATGGCTATTATCAAAAAGAAAAGAGGAAACAAGTATTGACGAGGGTTTGGAGAAAAGGGAACACTTGTACACAGTTGGTAGGAATGTAAACTGGTGTAGCCATTATGGAAAACAGTATATAGTTTCTTTAATAATTTTCAAAAATTGAACTACTATGTAATCCAGCAATCCCACTACTGAGTATACATACAAGGGATAGGAAATCAGTATCTCAATGAGATAATATGAACTCCCATGTTCATTGCAGGATTTTTCACTGTATGATCTCATTTATATGTGGTATCTAAAAAAGACAAACTCATAGAACCAGAGAATGGAATGATAGTTACCACAATTCGGGGGGTGTGGAAAATGGAGATATGTTGGTCAAAGCTATAAACTTTCAGTTATAAGACAAATAATCTGGGAATTTAATGTACAACATGGTGACTATAGTTAATAATACTGTACTATATACTTGAAATTTCCTAACAGTAGATCATATGTTCTCACCACACTTAAAGAAAAAAAAAAAAGGAAACTATAACTATGTGAGGTGATGTATGTATACGTTAACTAACTCAATTTTGGTAATCATTTAATCATGTTTTGATGGTTTATTATTTTTATATTTGCAAGTTTATTTCAGTAGCAACTTCTGAACACTTAGTCTATATCTTCTTAATACAATATTCTGTGTTTTTTAACACGTGTATACACATAATGTATATCTCATATTACTTATATATGTCTGTGTATGTGTGTATACAGTTGAACCTTGAACAACACAAGGGTTTGGGGTGCTGATCCCTGCACACTCAAAAATCACATTTAACTTTACAGTTGGACTTCTCTGTCCAAGATTCTGCATTTTTGGATTCAACCAACCACAAATTGTATAGTACTGTAGTACATATTTATTGAAAAAAAAATTCACATATAAGTGGAACTGTGCAGTTCAAATCCATTTGGTTCAAGGGTCAACTGTTTATGTAATATAAACATAATGTATATATAATGTGAGATATACATTATTGAATACACATTTATCTTATAGCCACAGAATCATAGTGTACAAGAAGAAACATTTCAGAAGACTCACTTGAGGTACTTGTGATCCTAAATGATATATGAGCATCAACAGTGATTATCGCAGGCCCATCACAAATTCTTCTAAAAGTGGTCAAAGGAAAATTTGTGATATTATTTGTGATATACAATTTGTGTTATAATTTTTGTCAACAATCATATCTCTTAACTGGTGGATTTATTTCTCTGTACTTTATGAAAACCAAAAATTGTCACATGAAGATATTTGAAAATAATGTCACGTGAAGAAAATATCATTGCATATCATAATTTCACATCTGCAATATCTTCATTATGAAATGTCTCAGGTACAGTGAACTTCTATTTTGTCACCTTTAAATTGGGATTCTGCAGAGGATTAATTTTTAAATTTTACAACTGATTCTCTAATCCTGAACAATTTCAAAACTTCTGTTTATTTATAATTTTCTTTCACATTATTTTGTTTTTCTCCTCCTTTCTAAAAATGAATCTACAGACTTAATTAGTGTACATATGTCTTCACTGTAAAAATTTAAAAGATAACAAATAAGTGATCATTCATTAGTGAGCACAACTTAGCCTAATAAATATTATTTATTTTTGTACTGCAAACAGACTTATCTCTATAAGAGCAATAATGTCAATATTGTGGTTAGACCACTTTTCTGCCTATCTTAAGAGGAAAATACCCATGTCCTATGATTTCTCTCACCACCACCTTCCTGTCTCCCCCCACACAAATATAACAGGATTGAGAGTGAGAAATTATTTGGAAGCCAGAGAAAACAGCAAGAATATTGAACATTAAAGGAAACCTGACTCCTGATCAGAGAAAGAGACTCTTGTCCTCATTCAGCAGTCTCTGACTACTTTATACCCTTCTTAAGTTGCCACCATTTACATTGGGGCCAACTACAGAAAAGTTTTCGTACAAATGATAATAAATGGATGATTAATATTGTATCAATATCTCTTGCTTTTTAAAAGCTTGCTTCATTTTGGTATAGTTAAATAAAATAAAATTCATCAATTTTAAGTGTGCTATCTGAAAAGTATGCATTACAATTTACAGTAATGTGCCTATTACCACAATTATGATAGAGAACATTTCCATCACACCAATAATTATCTTTTACTTTATTGCAGGCAGTTCCCTACACTGACCAGAGCTCTTGGAAACCACTTGTTTTCTTTCTAATACTATACTTTTGCTCTCTCTAGGTCTTTAAACTGATTGAATTATACAGTATATATTCTTTTGTTTTTGGCTACCTTTGCTTAGTAAACTGCTTCTGTGTTCCATCCATGTTCTATTTATCGATAATTTCTTTGTGTTTATTGCAAATTAGTATTTCATTGTATGTCATAATATGATATTTTATTTGCCATTCACTTCTCAACAATGTGCTGTTTCCAGTGGGTTTTTTTTGGCTTTTATCTTGTGTACACCATTTTTATCTAGCATTCTTTGTTGAAAGAAATTTGTTATTCAATTTAGTTATCTAGGTACTTTTGTTTAAAAAAAATTGACTGGATATATGTGACATTGTTTCTGGTTTCTATGTTTTCCTCTGTTGGTCTACATGAATATCCATATGGCAATGTTAATTTTTTTTTAAATTGTCTTTTTGCAAGAAAAATTGGGAACATCAGATTTACATTTCTGCCATTTCCTTGGATGCCCAGAATCCCTTCCACTAACTTCTAAAGAGATTTTTAAATATAAGAAAATATTTTCTTATATTTACCTAAATATTTGACATTTCTGGTACTCTCTATTCCTTTGTATAGATTCAATTTTTCATCTGGTATATTTTTCTTTTGCTTAAAGAACTTCCTTTAGTATTTCTTATAGTGAAGGTAATAGGTAATGGACATTCTCAGCTTTTGTTTTTAGAAACAAGCTTTATTTTACTTTCATTTTTGAAACATATTTTTATTGTGTATGGAATTCCAAGTTGATGGGTTTTCTTGTTTTTCTTTGGCTTCTAAAAGTGCTGTTCCATCTTCTCTAGCTTACATATATTCTGATGTTGTCAGCTATAACTCTTATTTATTTATATATAACATATTTTGAAATCTGGCTTCTATAAACATTTTTCCCTTTAAAACTGTCTAGATGCACTTTTACTAAAATGCATTGATGTGGTTTTCTTTATGTATATTTTGCTTGGGTTTCATTTAGCCTCTTAGATTTGTTGGTTTATATTTTTATCACAGTTGGAAAATTTGTGGCCATTTTTTTTTTACAATATGCTTCCTTATTTTGTGACTCCAATTAAACATATTTTAGAGTTTTATACTGTTTATTTTTTCAGTAGTTTTTCCTTTTTTGCTTCACTGTAGACATTTTCTCTTAGTATGAATTAAATTTCAGTGATATCTTGCTGTTACCATTAATTCTATTTAGTGCATTTTAAAATCGCAGATATCTATTTTTGTCTCCAGTTCAATTTATTTGTATCTCTTTTGTATCTGATTTCTCTCCTCATCATATAGTATTTTTATCTACCTTCTTGATCTATTTTAAGTGCCAACTACAAATTGGCACTTGCCATTGGCACTTGCCATTTACCTCTATAAGGATTAAATCATGTGCTGATGCAGCTGTTGATTTTCAACATCCCCTGAACGGAGTTCAGGGTGGAGAGAAGAAATGAGGCACTCTGTGCTCTGGGAAAAACTGGCAGAGCAGGTCTTCAGATAGTTAGATATTTTCAGGAGCTGATTTTATGAGCCCAATTCTTGTATCTCCTCATATCTAGAAAAGCATTAAAATCCTTCATGGTGATGTCTGCTCCTCATGACTAGCAGTAACCTTCACAAGAATAGCAGAAATCTTCTGCAAAAAATATGTGCTTCATTGCATGAACTCCCCCTTCACCAAAATCACATATATACTGGCCTTCTTCCCTACCTCTTTGGAGCAGTTTCTCAGAGCTATCTGAAATGCTGTCTCCCCGGATATCCCATATTGGTTGATGATCCTGAGTTTTATTTGGCATTGTATAACAGGTACCTGCCCCCTCCCCATTGAAAGATACTGGGGAGGGCCTGTTGAAAGATACTGGGGACCCACCCAGGTGAAAGATACTGGGTGCAATGGGGGCCTGGTAGAAAGGTGCCAAGATTTGCTCAGTTGTAGGAGACTGAGTGGTCTGCACAGAGTGTTTAGGTAAGAGGTTGATCTGATGATTTTCCTCAATTCGGCTGCCTTAACAGAATTTGTTGGGATAAAAGTGAAGACATTACATGAGAGCTTTTCTCCAAAGAAAAGGGACAATACTCCTCCCTGCCGGTTGTGCCTTTCTCAGGCAACTGAGAAATTTACGGGAGTGGTGGAGGCAGCGTCCTCATACTGTGCAGTGGTTCCATAGGGAAACCCCACTCATTAATTAAAATGCTTGCTCGTCCACGTGTCGCAGATAAGAATTGGCCATTCAGCGATCTGAGCATCCACGGTCATCTTAGATCACCGAAGGGAGAAACTGAAACACGTAAGAGGGCTGAAATGATTCTGGGGTGAGGCCTAGAGGAGTTAAGCTCACAAGCAGCACACTGACCCACCACACAATTTCACTAGTAAATTTTATTGCTGACAAATTCAACTTTAATATGGGAAATAGAGCCTCTCAGACACAGAAACAAGGGGAGTCAGAAAGCCAGCCTCTGACCAACACCAGGTTTATGTATGTACAAAACTCATACTTGTGAGTTCCTACTTAATTGGGGAAATTATACTGAAGGAGATCTCAACCTAAAATGGCCAAATTGGGGTTCTTTTGATATTTCAAAATCGATATTTTGGTGTGCACAGTTAGAAAAAGCCGGCCATAAGTTCAAACAGACTGAATGGAATGCTTACTTTGATTGGTATCTAGAAGATTCTAAAAGAGGAAATGATAGGGTAACTTCTTGAAACTATATCAGAACTAAAAAAAGGCTACTAACACTGTCTCTGACACTGTCTCTCCCTCTGCTTCTCCCACATAACCTCTTCTATTTGAATTGCCTAGCCCAGATGCTATCTCTTTTTCCCTTCCAAGTATTTCACCTCCTGCTGCTCCATTCCCTAGTAAAGGGGAAAAAAAATCAGCAGTAATTACAGCTCCCTTTAAGGAGAAATCTATTACAGGGAGAGGCGAACCGTCCTCGGTGCTTACATACACACCCTGAACCCTAGCAGAACTTAGAGCCTTGGCTAAGGAATTTCTCGATCCAAGTCAGGATCCATTGGGATTTGCTAAGGAATTTGAGTCAACCGTCACAATCTACGAGCCCGGAGTTTTCAGATCTATATCAATTAATACAGCTATTAGATTCTGAAAGCAAAGCAAGGGAATGAATAAAGAAAGGAAGGAAACATACCTTAATGGATTTTGAACCACAGGCTCACACTGAATGCAAGGAATTAACTCAGAAATTACTCGAACTGATCCCAGAGCTTTTTCCAAAAACCATAGACTGGACAGAGATTCAAAAATGCAAGCAAAGATTGGATGAATACATTCTGGCCTATTATGAAAGGTTTGAAAAAAAAACTCTTAAGCAATATTCTGGCTTGACTCCTGAATTATTCTCTAACCACCAAAATGATCCTTTGCTTAACTCCACCTTTTTAGAAGGTTTAGATGAGTATTTAGCTACTCTAGTCAAAAGACACAATCTAGGTTGATCCATGTTACATACAAACACCCTTGTTACAACGGCTGACCAACTTTTCAAGATCACTAAAAAAAAAGGAAAGAAGAAAGAAAAGGGGGTATCTACAAAAATTATGAACCTTCAATTGCACCAATTAAGTGCACAATGCCAGTCTAGGGTTAACGGACTCCTGTTTAATTCCCAACAGGAGAGAAAGCTAGCTTGAAGGAAAAAAAAAAAAAAAAAATCTCTTCAGAATTCTGACCCTGAGGGAATAAGTCCTACTAGGAGAACCTGTTTTTCCTCTCCCTGTGTCTTGAAACCAGAGCTCTCAGGAACACTTATCTAGACCATCTCTAATTCCTGAGGCTGAGGGAAAAAAAGTATGGGAAAAAAAGTCTTTAAAATTTTTTCTTATTCCAACTGCTATTTATAAACTAGTAAGGTTTATATTGTGATATCTGATTTATGACTAAGTTTAGAAAATGAAGCTAGATCTCTTGTTGTGTGTGTCTGGATATATGTATGTCTCAGTATGCGTCTTTGTCTTTGGATAATATTGCTGAGGTTAATTTGTAAGTGAGCTCTTTTTAATTGGCTTAAAGAAAAGTAAGCAGTTACAAATCAAACAATTCTAAATACAAGAGAAATTAAGCTAAATGAATTTCAGGTTCATGTGAACTGAGAAATACTCAGTATTAAATTAATACCTGGTATTATTGTTTAAGTTTGTTGATCTAATTAATATATACATGTCTTTAGAGTCATCAGCATTAAGTCTAATACTTTTATTGTGCCTAGGTTTAATATAAGCTGAATAAAATCTTGTTATAACTGTTACAAATTTTTCAGCAAGGAAAGTACTTTGATGTGAAGAAACTTTTAGGGAAAGAAAACATAAATGAGATAAGAACTTTTAGATAAACTCTATTAAGAATAATTTTAAAAGTAAGCAGGTGCAAAACTTGAATTTGGCTTCTCTCTCTATTAAGAGGACAAGATTTCTTAAAATGTTGAACTGCCTTTGATAGCAGATTTCAAGTTTCTTTACCGTTTAAGTGATCTGTTCGTATTTGCTTTTGAAATCTTTATTGTTACATTGGCTAAGTGAATGACTATTGTTTCACAGTGACCTGTGATCCTATCTGACTGAGTGTTCTAAACCCTTTTTGATATTTTTTGGCAAGTCTTCCTAAGTCAAATTCTAATGAAGTCCTTTTGACCTCTAGCTAAATTTGGGATACTTCAAAGGACCCCTGAAACATCCCAAAGAGAAATATTAAACTAATTAGGTTCATTTGATATGCTAAATTACATGGGAAATATTGTCAAATGAGTAATAAATCTTCTTAGGTTATATTGTATGGTAAATGTTATTAATATAGATATCCTAGAAATTATATGGAGTTCCTAAAATTCTGATATGTCCTGGTAAAATGTTATCAGCCATAACTCTAGTTATTATCTTAAAGTGTTGTATGTCACAGCAATAATCAAGTTTCTTTGTCAATTGCATTGTAATCAGATTTTAAACGTGCCTTCTTAAGTCTTCTGTCATTATAGACAATTATGGTTTTATTCTGATGCCTTTGCAAAAATGCTTCCTCTTCAAGATTTATAGAAAGGACTTTTGGGTAAATACAAGTTTCTGACTTTCAGACCATAATGCTGAACTGGGTAAGAAATTAAAGATCTTAATGAGAAACTTGATGGCTTCATATACTGTTAACAAAAAGATTTAGTTACATAAGACTGAGTGAACTGGTGAATACAGTAATAATTTTTATGGTTTCTATCTGAAAAGTTACTGGTTTAAACCTGTGTTTTCCAGGTATAAGGAAACCTTTCCCTCAAACTAATTATGACTTACAGTAATTTGAAAAAATTTACCTTTGTAAGCAGAATTGAAACATTTATCTTTTTTCTCTATCTTCTCTCTCCAGAGATTGTGCACTCTTAGGTTCCCAGCAGCTTTATCAGATAAATTAGGAAGGCCACTCAGTAAGAGGTACAGAAAGTTCAACGTATTTGGGGGACCTTAAAAAGGGAGGAATTCACTTAGATGTTAGGTGAAATCTGTGATAAGCACTTGGAGTGAATTTCCTAGCCCTGAGAGGTCTTTTAAAAGTCCAGTCAGACTCCTTATAACAATGTCAGCAAAACAAAAAGCCTATATGATCAATTATAGTTATATAAATTCTCAGGCCAAGTTTTTGAGACCAGACTTATTTTATAAAAAAAAATAGTCTTAATTTTGGTTATATTTGGTAGAAATGAGGGTAATTTTAGAGAGAAAAAGATGTTTCAATGAATGTTAAATCCCAGTCTTGTTAATGGATGTCTATATTTACTAAGACTCACTTCCTGGATAGTTCCTTGCCGTTATGTTATATTAATATAAAGTTTAATTGAATTATTAAAATGACATTCTAAGTTTGTTTCTGAAACTTATCTCAGTAATCTATCTTTGGATAAAGATCAGATGACGTACAACCTGCAACCAGGGGATTATGCATAATGGAAAAGACATAATTTAAAGGACTATCTCCAACCTAAATGGAAGGATCCTTATCAGGTACTCTTAACTAGCTCATGCATAGAGAAACTGAAGGGAATTGACTCTTGGATTAATTTCCAATTACAAAGGGCCCCTGCACCGGACTGGTCTATAGAGAGGTCTGCTGACCTCAAATTCACCTTAAAACGGCTCTCAAACAGAGGAAACTACACTCTTGACAGAAAGAAAAGAGGACAACATCAGAAGTAAACAGCTTAGCCACGATGCTGGACTGGATTCATATGATCATTTATAATGTTTTCTTGACTTCTTAGACCTTTGCATATAAATCAAATATTTTGATATCAAGGACACGATCCTATGCTAGTTTTAAAAATCAATCCACTTGTTGGGTTTGTGGCCAATTACCTGTGTCTAGTACTTCTGGATTACCTTTGAGGACTTCTCCACTCCAAGGCTCTAGTTGGATGGCTCTTAGGAAATTTCTTTTAGAAGAAGGAATGTTCAGTCCTGTTCAGGCTATTCTTGATATTACTAGATGGGATCCCCTCACCTAGCCAATAAATAATACCTGGCCATAAAAATGAATTTTCCCCAAAAGTTACTCAAGCTCAGTAAAAGCAACAAGCAAAATTTCAGCCAATGAATAAAACCTCCCACAATTATGGGACGGATTTTTTTGGTTAACACCAGGCTATGGTCATTTAAATTTTAAGCCCCTCCTTTACCTTGGAAACAAATTATACTAAGGATAATCAGCCTAGTTACACTAGGAAATTGTGCTGGGAGCCTTATGGATAGTGCCATTATATCATTTCCCTGAAAGATAAGGATTGGTATAGAACAGACTAGACCAGATGACCTGAGGATATACTGGGCTGCACCTAATAGAAGTTTTTGGCTTAATTCTTATTTATGACTTTAATAATACTGCTAGCTATGTTATTTGTATTTTGCCTATTTTACAAGATTGTTGTTTCTTGCATTACCAAATGTGTGACTGAGACTCCAACAAAACCATATAGTTTTATATGAGATCAATGATTGTAATAGTGTAATTCTATATATGGGAAGATACAACAAGAGGGAATTTTTCTGGACCATAACAGATTAGTAAGACAGGTGGTCCAGAGTCCTGTGGTTACTGTTAATAAGATCTAGTCCAGTATTAGCACTGAGTGGTCTATCATGTTCCCTGAGAAATATAGATGAATGAAAGGAGCAATTCTTCAAATCTTGTTTGGCACTAGAATTGCATGTTCCCTGAATGTTTTCTTTTCCCACTATTGCCCTTCTCATTAAATACACTATCAGTTGTTAATTCCAAAAAGCTGATAATCGTCCATAGGGCAGTAAATTAGACAGTCTTGTATCTTGTTCCTGCAAAATACCTTCAACCTAAACATCTACCTTGCCTAGAATTACTAGATGGCATTGTCCTCAAATTTCCTACTAGTCTTTTATTTCTTATACTTAGAAGCTACAGGGACCTCCTTCTTGTTTCTTAATCATGTTTAACTTTATAAATAACTGACACAATATTTTCCACAGTAGCTTTCCCATTTTCCATTCCCACCAACAATGGTACAAGAATTCCAATTGTTCTTCAACCTCACTAGCACTTGATATTGCCAGGTTGTTGCTTATGTGTATGTTTTAATTCATTCTTTTATGTGTGTAGTGATATCTCATTGTGATTTAAGTTTACATTCATTCCCCTAATGAATAATGATGTTGAGCATCTTAAATATGTTACATTGTCACACATATATCTTTTTAAACATTTTTATTTAAGTATAGTTGATTTACAACGTTATGTCAGTTTCATGTGTATAGCAAAGTGATTTGGAGATATATATATATTATTTTCTTTGGATTGTTTTCCATTATAGGTTATTATAAGATATTGAATACTGTTCCCTGTGCTATACAGTAAATCCTTATCGTTAATCCATTTTATATATATTGTTGAACAGTGCTTATCTGTTAATCCCATGCTCATAATTTAACCCCTCCCACTTTTTCCCCTTTGGTAACTGTAAATTTGTTTTTTATGCCTGTCAGTCTCTTTCTGTTTTGTAAATAAGTTCATTTGTACTATTTTTTAGACTCCACATATAAATGATATCATAAAATATTTGACATTTTCAGTCAACTTACTTCACTTAGTGTGATAATCTCTAGGTCCATCTGTGTTGCTGCAAATGGCATTATTTTATTCTTTATTATGGCTGAGTAATATTCCATTGTGTATATATACCACATTTTCTTTATCTACTCCTCTGTCAATGGACACTTAGGTTGCTTCCATGTCTTGGCTATTGTAAATAGTGTTGCTAATGAACATTGTGGTGCATGTATCTTTCCAAATTAGAGTTTTCACTTTTCTGGATATATGCCCAGGAGTGGAATTGCTGGATCATATGGTAACTCTATTTTTACTCTTTTAAGGAACCTCCATACTGTTCTCCATAGTGGCTGCACCAATGTACATTTCCACCAACAGTGTAGGAGGGTTATGTTTTCTCCACACCCTCTCCAGCATTCAATATTTGTAGACTTTTGGATGATGACCATTCTGACTGGTGTGAGGTGATACTTCATTATAGTTTGATTTGCAGTTCTTTAGCAATGTTGAGCATCTTTCATGTGCTTATTGCTCATCTGTATGTCTTCTTTGGAGAAATGTCTATTTAAATCTGCCCATTTTTAAATTGGGTTGCTTATTTTTTTGATATTGAGTTGTATGAACTGTTGGTATAGTTTAGAAATTAAGGCCTTGTCGATCACATCATTTGCAATTATTTTCTCCCAGTCTGTAAGCTGTTTTTCATTTTGTTTATGGTTTCCATTGTTGTGCAAATGTTTGTAAATTTGATTAGGTCCCATTTGTTTATTTTCACTTTTATTTCTATTGCCTTGGGAGACTGACCTAAGAAAGTGTTGCTATGATTTATGTCAGAGAATGTTTTGCCTATGTTCTCTTCCAGGAGTTGTATGGTGTCATGTCTTATATTTAAGTCTTTAAGCCATTTTGAGTTTATTTTTGTGTATGGTGTGAAGGAGTATTCTAACTTCATTGATTTACATGCAGCTGTTCAACTTTCCCAACACCATTTGCTAAAGATACTGTCTTTTCAACATTGTATATCTTGCTTTCTTTATCAAAGATTAAAGCCCAGGTGTGTGGGCTTATTTCTGGACTCTATTTTGTCCCATTGATCTGTATGTCTGTTTCTGTTCCAATGCCATTCTGTTTTGGTTACTACAGCTTTGTAGTATTGTCTGAAGTCTGGGAGGGTTATGCCTCCTGCTTTGTTCTTTTTCTCAGGTTTGCTATGGCAATTTTGGATTTTTGTGTCTCCATGTAAATTTTAGGGTTATTTGTTCTAGCTCTGTGAAAAATGACGTGGGAAATTTGATAGGGATCACATTAAATCTATATGTTGCTTTGGGTAGTATAGTCATTTTAACAATATTAAATCTTCATATCCAAGTAGCATAGAGTATCTTTCCATTTCCTTGAATCATCTTTGATCTCCTTTATCAGTGTTTTATTGTTCTCAGTGTTTAAGTCTTTCACCTCCTTGGTTAGGTTTATTCCTAAGTATTTTATTTATTTTTGATGAGATTTTTAAACGGGATTATTTTTTTTACTTTCTCTTTCTGATATTTCATTGTTAATGTAAAGAAACGCAACAGACTTTTGTATATTAATCTTGTATTCTGCTACTTTATTGAATTCATTTATCAGTTTGAATAGTTTTTGTGTGGAATTTTTAGGACTTTCCATATAGGGTATCATATTATCTGCATAGAATGGCAATTTTACCTCTTTCCTTCTGTTTTGGATATATTTTATTTCTTTTTCCTGTCTGATTGCTGTGGTGTGGCTAGGACTTCCAATACAATGTTGAATAGAAGCGGTGAGAGTGGGCATTCTTGTCTTGTTCTGGAATTTAGTGGGAAGGCTTTCAGCTTTTCACCATTTAATCTTATGTTGGTTGTGGGTTTGTCCATATACCTTTTGTTTAAATCTTTAGCCCATTTCATTATTTTGGTTTTTTGTTGTTATTGTTTGCTTTGCTATGGAATTGTGATTTCTCTTCATGCATTTTGCTACAAGTCTTTCTATCAGGTGTGTGTTTTGCAAATATTTTACTCAGTTTTTAGCTTATCTTTTCAATCTTAACTGTGTCCTTTAAACAGCAGAAATTTTAATATTCATGACATCATATATTTGTTTATTTATTTATGGGCTTTGTTAGCTTTTCTAAGAAATCTCTATCAAAACCCAAGGTCACAAACATTTTCTCTAATTTTGCTTTAAGCCAGTGGGATCACCTTCATTTTACTAGAGTAAAAGACTGTTTCATAAAGGTTTTATCCCAGTATTTATCAGAACTTAGCAGTGATACTATGTACCACAATATGTAGCAGAATCATATGTTTCAGACCTCAGAGCTTTCCCACTTTGTTTATGGGAATCAGACTGAAACCCATTTTTGGTAGCATAACGCCCTTGCATTTTTCAGGAAGAGAAAGGTAAAGAGAAATGTCCCATAAAGGGAGAATGGCATTACTGATAATTTAGACTATGGATGAGAAGCAATTTTTAATTAACTCAAATGTTTTAATTATTGTACTATCAGACTTATTCTTTGAGTATTGTGGTACAGTTCACAGTTATTACACCCATGATTAACAAGAGTTGGGAAAGGCTGAAATTCCACTGTTCTTGATAATATTCATGTATGTACCCATTGCTTAGCCTCTTCTACTTATGATGGCAGGGGGCTTCTTTGTTCCAGGTTGCTTTGAAAAGGACAAATCTATAAAATCAAGCTCATACACTGGGCATTTAAGAAGTGTTACTCTGATAATGGTATCCCTGACCAAAATTGTAGCTTCTACCTCAGTCATATCTTATTTAAACTCTCATTTTCACAAAACGGCATAGACCAGTGACATTTAGGGGAAAACTATATCAGAATAAGTTGTGACTGATTAATATGTCCACATTTTCCTTCTTCCACATGTTTTTCTTTAAAACATTAATTTTTGCTATACTATGTCCCCAAATCATTACTTGTAGAAATTTAGCTAATATAAAAAATCCAAGATATTAAAAAATGTAACTTTATATTAGCAACTGCAATTTTTTCCCAAGTTTAAGACAAACTTTTTGCTTTGTAAATCTAAAAATATATCATATTTTGGTTGAATATGGTAAAGAACTATATACAGACTCAAATACTGAACAAATGTAGGGATCATTAAACCTCATGTAAGCAATGAATTTTGCTATGCTTGGTAGTCTCAGACCTTTATTTCTTAGTCACCTTCCATGCAATTCTCTATATTACTGATGAAAAAGAGTAACAAAAGATAAAACCATGATATTACAGGAAAATTTCCAATGAAGTGTGTCTTTATTACAGAAGTTTAGGGCTTACTTTCAATCAAGTTATTTCACTATATTTCATGACTATTCATGGACAATAAATGGAAAGTTTCAGAACATTGCATTAATATTTATGAGTTTTTCACATGGCTAGTTACTAACCTAAGTATTTCAATTTGTTAAACAAGAAAAGATCTAGCTAAGAATTAGGTACTGGTCATTCAATTTTAGCAAAATGGAATAAATCAATGTCTAAGGAGTGAAAGATGTAGTCAAAGCATCCTGTCTCTGCTTATTCAGTTACAGAACTGCAAAGACTATTCACATACCAGAGATACCTGGCTAATTAACATATTGTATCCATGGTCAGATATTGATCCATTCCCCTTTCTTTCCCTCTAAACTCCTATATCTTAATATTTTGTTTTCCTAAAGCTGTTCCTCATTTTTGGAGCATTTATCAATGATGCCTATCCCTGGGAAAATTCTCATGACTCTCCTGCTACTGCCATGACAAGTTACTCTTCTCTGATTATGACTGAAAATTATTGATCATCCACATGGCATTATCTATGCAGTGAATTATCTAAATAAAATTTGAATCCAAGAAGATATTGCATTTGATTCTGTAACTTAGTTTTCGCCCAGAGATTGCAAATTTATTTTAAAAGTAAAAAAATAAATCTATAAAATTAGAATAAACATTAAGACTATTAAAACAAAGTTAAGGACTTAAAAATGAACACACTTATTGGATGCAAATTTTGTTGGTTGTGGGTTTACATGAGTTTTAATATAAGGGCTTTAAATTTATTATGATTTGTCATTGTTAATGATATAGATATCATCCTAATTTTATGTCCTTTATTTAATGAATTGTAGCATACATAAAGACATTTTTAGCTCATTAAAACTGAACCTCCTCTTTGTAATAACCCATGTAATAACTGTATCAGGCAATTTCACCAATGGATGCTAATGCTAATGGGAAAAACTTGGAAAACACTATTCACACTATCTTAAAGCATCATTGCACAGATTATATCTCAATTATAAGAAGAAATGTGTATTTACAATGGGAGATTTGGTGGCATGATCTTAATTAAGTGGTGAAGTTTAGCATTGCCTTTGTGATGTAATGCAGTAGGAGAGCATGCATCACTTATGTAGTGCTTTTGCTGGAAATTACTGAGCTTGATCTAATCAAGCAGAAACAGTCCATTGAATCCAGAATTTCAAGTTCTGAAGAAACCTGGTCTGACCTTCTCAAAAGAAGTGAAACTGAGATTGTTCTTGTTTTTTTTAAGAGATGATAAGACATAACACCAGAAGCAATGTGTGAACATTAAATGGATTCTGGATTAAAAACAAAACAAAACAAAACACTGGTGATCATTTTAAAACTATTCAGCAAAATTGAAATATGAGCCATATCTTAGCTCATGGTATTGAAATAATTTTGATTTTCTTAGGCGCTGCATGATGATATGGTTTTAAAGAAGAATGTCATAGTTCCGGAAAATGTTTAGAGATGAACTGTCATGATATCTTCACATTACCTCAAGATAAGTTAACAAAAGGGAAGTATCTGTGTGTGATTAGATAGATACACATCAAAGTAGATATAGATATAGACATATGTATAGAAATGGAGAGGATGTGGCAAAATGTTAAAGTTTGTGAATCTGGAGGAAGAGTATTTGGGTATTTAGTGTAGTGTTCCTTCAACTTCACTCTGGGCTTGAAAATTATCAAAAAATTCAATTACCAAGAAAAAAATCTTCATTAATGATTAGACTAACTCACCCTTTTATGAAACTCTTACTTTACATATCCTGTGTATCAGACAAAATACTGATTATAAAGTTATGAGAATGATTAAGACAACATTACCACTTAAGGAGTAGGGATTTAGGGAAGCCAAATTTATTTTTGTAGAGAACACTTTAGCTAGAGCAGCAACCAACCACTTGTTTGGTTAAGATTAAAGCTACAAAGGAACAATTATGCAGAATAAAGTAGAATAAATAATAATCAAAGGCAAAATATAAATTAGAAACTATAAAAGTATTTGTGGCTTCTATTTAATTTTAACAGTTTGGACAAAGAAAGGAAGAAAAGAAAAAAATACCTCTTAAATGTGAAAATTTGCCTAGGCAAACATACTCAAAATAAGAACATAAGGCTAACATACACTGAGAAAGTTTTTCTCTGTCAGATTAGCAGAATTCAACAAGTTTTTTAATATGTTGTATGCAAAAGGATGAAGGCATAAACACTATTATTATTGGGATTATAAAATAGCAAAACCTTCACTTCTAGAAATTGACATTATAGATGCACTCACAAATGTATATTATTGATGCATTCATAAATATATAAAATGTCTTATGTACACAGATGTTATTGCAACATTGTCGGAGTCCAGCTCCAACAGGATCCAGGATACCCCAAAAGGATGGACAGCGTCGGCGATGAACAACAGGAAGGAGACTGAGACTCATGGACTCAGCCAAGTAAAAATACCACCATCTTGTGCTTTCTTTATTTCATATACTCATATATAGATTACAGTAGAATTACATAAATCATTAACATATATTATAATACTATTGTTTTGAGTCGAAAGAATGAATCATTTTGAACCCACAAAGATTTCCTTAAAAGATTACATAAACCATACCTTTTAGTTTCTAGATTTTCTCATAAGATAAATTCCAAGGTTACCATTATGTACAGTACATGTTCTAAGAATTATTCTTGGTGGTTAACCAACCTTAACACCTAAGTCTAAATATATCCTTATATTCTATATATCCTTAGCCCCCACATAGCTTTTCCTACATGGACATTACTTTTTTATAATGCCATTAAAATATCTAAAATATATTTTACAATTTCTATTTTGAATATTGCTACTCAAAGGCAATTTAATATAGCAACAAACAATATTAGGATCCCAATAATCTATTAAAGAATAACTTTCCAAATCATTTTTATTTGTCCCTAATCTAGAACATGTCTGTTCACCAGTTAATTGATCAAATATCATTAAACTACCATTAATATTGAACTACAAATTATTATTATCATCATAAACACCCTCATATGGCCGTATCTCTAGGGAGGATGGTGTTTTTCAAAGAAACATTTCCCTATGTCCAGATCTAGTCACTGTTTCCCAATGTCCCTCTTTAGGCACCAGGCCTTGCCATACAGTACTCAAAGGGGGAGTCAGGGTAGTTTTTCTTCATCTAGGAAATCTAAGATTTTTCCTTGGGGCAAATCCTGCCACACTTAAATTTACATATATAGAAATTATAAGTATTGCTTTTATCAGGAGTGTAGTCCACCTTCCACGTGCAGTTCCGCCTTGCAGTTCTGCACTGGAGCACCCCATGACCTTGTCATGGCGTTGCAGCATCTGGATGGCTTCCAACACAACATTGTTTGTAATATCAAAATATTGGTAATGGCTTCAATGTCTCCCAGTAAGAAACTAGTTACATGAGTTCTGGTGTATTCACTTAAGGAAATATTATGTTGGTCTTAAAATATATTGAATTGTTGATATGGAACAAATCCGATAAATATAAATGAATTTTATAAAGAAAGTGCAGTTGTACAGTGTAATTTGTGCTGTGATAATGAAAAGTAGACATAGACATAGGTATGGATACACATGCACATATATACACATTAATACATAGATTTTATTATGTAAACTTATTATGTTCCTGTCAAGATACTTAAGAATTTGACAACAACGTTTGCTCTGAAAAATGGAACTGGATCATTGGGGAACACAGAAGAGAAACACTTATCACTGGATCTTTTTTAACATAAAAAAAATGAACACATTTAAAGGTAAACATAAACATCGGCAGACTAAGGAGAAGAGGCAATTCTGACACACAAAAAAATGGCCACTAAATACACAAAAACAGATCATTCTCCTTATTAATTAAAAAAATCTATACACTTGTCAATTCTCTTTTTGCTTTTTTTTTGCTTATCAAATTCTGTTTCATACTTGAAAGAGGATCACTCTATCATGATACAAAATTCTGTGATCTTGTGCTACATCTTCAAGTCGCATGTTCTATTAATCTGTTTTTTCTTTCTGTAAATTGTTCTAGTTTAATAAATAAAAGGACTGTAAAATCTTGAAAAACAGAAATTGTACACTTTCCAAAAATGCTGTCCTATCTCTTTATGTAGTAGAAATAGATATCCATTTCTAGTGAGCCTTCAGGGTGGTTCCTTTCATTGAGGTATAGTATTTTTTCCTAGTTACGTAATTTAGAAATCCCTCAAAACTTGTTGTGTTTGTTGTTCCTGCTCTCACCTTGATGAACCCAATAAAGATGTGATTGCCTGCCCTAGTAGCTCCATGGCATGCGGCTTCGTCAAGTCCTATCTGCTTCCAAGGTTGCCAATAGCTACTGAAGCATTAAAGTCAGCATTTAGGTCTGCCTCCCTTCTTAAATCCCAGCACTCATAATTAGGAGGGCATGTCCATGAAAGTCACTGAAGACAAGGAGTGTTACATGTGTGTATACTCAAAGCCTTTCTTCTCCCTACACAGCACCCATGGATTCCTATTGCAGAGAGGGTGTCAGAAGGTTCAGCTCCTACAGAAATAATTTTCGAAAGCCTGACACTCCTGGCAGTTTTCAGCATAGTGCCTCCTTTCTTTGCTCTTCAGTATTTTACTTTTCAAGCTTGTCCTATATAATTATTTACTCACCTACTTGCAATGATGTTTCTAACATATTTTCAAATGTGTCAGAAATTTAGAAGGCCTTCACTTTCCATTTTTTGATTGGTGTTTTATTTTTTCCTACCTTACTTTCTATTCACTTGAATGATGTGCAAATCTTCTCAGATCTGTAGCTGGATGGCAGGTTGATATACAAGGCTCTTATTCTGATGCTGTGGCTTTCATGCAGTGAAGACTGCTGGTCCAAGATAGCTTCTTATCTAAGCCCCAGGATCTGGCTCTCTGACACTTCTGGCAGATGGAGTACATGAAAAATCACTGTTACTATCATGCCTTGGTTGCTGTACTTTCTCCCTCTGCTCCTGTCTATGGCCTTCTTCTTTCAGGATTCAAGCTTCCCTCTCACCCTCAGTCACCCAAATCCCCTCCATGTGTTTTCTGGAAAGCAGAGAAAGGGAGACAGCAATGAGAGAAAGAAAACACTCACAAAGTAGAATCCACAGAGCAGAGTCGTACTCTTCAGACATCACTGAACATTGATGTCACCAAGCTAGTTGGCTAAATGAGTGTTCCTTCTAGATATTTGATGTTGTAGGCCTGGAGAGCATCCAAGTAGTTTGCATTTTTATTGAAGCTCTCAGGAGATCCTAATTCAAAGTGACCATTGACCACAGTTTGAAAATCATCACCTTTGAGTATTAGCTGGCAATTTATGAACTTTGCAGCAAGAAAAAAGGACTCATAGGTGATGATGCATTGATATCTAACACTGTCCATTTTATATTTTGGTGAAACTATACAGTATGTCCATAAATTATGATTTTTAAACTCATTACATCAACTGTATAATTAATTTTTTCCTTTAAGTTTAATTATGTTTGATCTAAACTTCATTTCTAAACAGAGGTTTTCATTTGGGAGGGAAGGGGGGTTGTCCTGGGAGTTTGAGTTTTGTTTTGATTTTTGTAGTACGTTAGGAGGCGATAATGAGAGTTGGGTTTAAAGCTGGTATGCATAGTGTGTTTGTGGAACAAATAAAGTCCCACAGTATACCAAGTGTGCTCTTATCTGTTCTAAAAGAGGAAACTTGTATCTGACAGTAAAGAGATTAATATCATTCACATTAATAAATGGAAATTTGGATTTTCAAATTGTGTTGGCATCAGGGAAAAGGGTAATGATTTGTGATCTTCTACAGATATATGAGAAACCTCAATCTACAGAGTGAAATATCATTTCAATTGGTATACATTGTGCAAGAAATTACTGACCCAACACAGAATATAGCATAGGAAACTACTTTCCTGAAAGAGGAGAGGAAATGTCACCACTATCTTTCAATCTTACTGTTATCATGTGACAAAGTGAAATGCCTGTTTGCCTTTTTCAGTGCCGGCTATGTAGCTTAGATGAGAAAACACTATCTTGCAGGCAACCTGAATTCTTTAAGAACATGCAGAAAGTAAACATGACAAATCATCCAAGTTATATATATTTAAGAATAGGCCATACTGAAGAAAAGTCAAGGGCTTAAAATGTTTTATTATGATGAGATGGCAATGATTATGTATGTAAGATAAACATGTTTATTAAATCACACATGCCAAGGAAGTTGTGAATAGCTTCCATAGAAGTAGCAGGAGGCTGCTCTTCTTAAAGGTAATGAGGTGTAGTCATTTAAAAATGTGTCCTACTTCTAATGCCTATAAAAGGCAAACTAGAGTAACTCTGCTGAGTTATGTTAATAACTAGTGAAAAGCATCTTATTCCAAAGCACTTCAAAAACAAATTATTCAAAGCATCTACCAGGTGTTGTGGAAGGCAGGAAAAGAAGAAGTTTGGTTTTGGGTTTCTTCCAAGTCACCTTTAGGAGCACTCCAGAGCTTCTGAAAGTGGCTTATCAGTACATTTGAATATTTTAATTATACACTTCAAAAAATACTTCAGAGTCATTTGACTAAAAGTGAAATTTGTGTATTACATTTTAGTACTTAAATCAACTATGAAATAGCATTTTAAATTGAAATCCAATACACTCTGCATTCATTCTGTTCAAGAAAATTGAAGCTAATTATAACTCTCAAATTAAGCAAGACAGGGGGAGCTAACAATGCAATTTTTAGAACATCATACATTATTATACGTAGAAATAAAACCCCTCATACTCAAGAAGAAAAACTGCCAAATATTTGAAAGAAAAAGTGGGAGAATAGCAGTAGAAATATCAATACATCTTTTCAGTATTTTGTGGATTAAACTTCCAAGAATTATACATGCAAATCAATTGTCTAAATGCCGTCTTTTCAAAAGTCATTCTTCCCTAGTGTATCTGGAAATGTGGGGCTCCTCCTCATTCCATGACTCAGGGTGTGTCTCTGACCTTTCAACCTAAGCTCCCTATTAGCCTTGTTGCTGGAAAATACCAGAAACTTGGAAATTTATCCACACTTGAAATCATGCTGCTCTCCTCATTTTAACCCCACCAGTGAAGTGATGCAGAGACTGTACTTCCCTTTCTTGACTTGTCCCTTGATTTCACTTAACTCCACTATTGAACAACCATTTTTATAACAGATTTTGTAGGTATTGCTGGTTTGTCAGCTTCATTAGATAATGCCAAAGGATTTTCCAAAAGTACTTTACAAATTTATATGCCACCTATCAATATTTGAGATGTTTTCCTTTCCTTGACTCCTTGTTAACACTTCATATTAACAATATTTAAATTTTTGTGAATGTAATGGGAGTATACTATAGTATATTTTATTTTCCTATTGTTTAATGTCCCGTAATATTGTTGATGCAATTTTAATACTCCTGATAATCATTCAAATTTTATTATCAATTTTTTTCATTGGCATTGTTCTTATATTTTGGTTACAGATCCTTTAGTACTTTCCAATGTATAAATGTTACACACACACATGCACGCACACACACACACATTTATCTTGTCCCCCATTAACTGCTTCCTTTTAATTGCTTTTTAAAATAACACTTTATTGGCATATGATAAAAAACATATTTAATGTACACAACTCAAAATAGTTATTTTTTACTCTTTTTTACATCAGCTATTTTACAAATTAAAGAATGCATTTATTTCCTCTTAGAATTTAACCATAAACTTTGAAACTGCTTAGTTACGTTTTTTCAAATGCATTCTGGTTTTATTCAGCACCTCTTTCCTTTTGCCAGATCAGCTAAATTAACATGTTGACTTCTTTAAGAATCTCTCCCATTTCCTGACTACCCCATCTTTCATGTTATTATAAGCTAGAATATTGATTTCACTTTTACAAGGAACAAAAGTCTTAGTTGCATTACAAAATTGGATTTACCAACCTATTTTTTCTAATTATCTACCTCCTTATTGCTTCTTTCTTCCCACCATTTTTTCCTCATTTTTTCATTATCCTAATATCCTTTGAAGTCACTTTTGACAGTGTCTTGGGGTGGCAATTTTGAATTACAACTTCATTCCTCCCTTGTGTGCTACTGAATATAGCTATAGGTTTCTGGGTTGGCAGGTATTGAAAGTTTTACTTAACACCCAACATCAGTAGTTACTGCAAGACTGCGGTCATCTTCACTTCTTTCATTGATAATGTCTTTTCTCTGGATATTTTTAAAGTTTTCTCTTTTACCTTGATATTTTACAACATTGCTACCATATTTCTGGTTGTGCATTTATTTATATTTAAACTGATTTAAAAAAAAATCTGGGCTTCCCTGGTGGCGCAGTAGTTGAGAGTCTGCCTGTCAGTGCAGGGGACATGGGTTCGAGCCCTGGTCTGGGAGGATCCCACATGCTGCGGAGCGGCTGGGCCCGTGAGCCACAATTGCTGAGCCTGCGCGTCTGGAGCCTGTGCTCCACAACAAGAGAGGCCGTGATAGTGAGAGGCCCGCGCACCGCGATGAAGAGTGGCCCCCGCTTGCCACAACTGGAGAAGGCTCTCGCAGAGAAACGAAGACCCAACACAGCCATAAATAGAAATAAATAAATTTAAAAAAATCATTTAAAAAAAAAAATCTTATTGAAGCATAGTTGAGTGACAATGTCATGTTTAATTTCTGCTGTATAGCAAAGTGACTCTGTAATAGAGACATTCATTTTTTAATATTCTTTTCCATTATGGTTTATCACAGGATACTGAACATAGTTCCCTGTGCTGTACAGTAGGACTTTTTTGTTTATCCATCCTATATATAATACTTTGCATCTGTTAATTCCAAACTCCCAGTCCATGCTTTCCCCACAGCTTCTCCCCCTTGGCAATCACAAGTCTGTTCTCTAAATCTGTAAGTCTGTTTTTGTTTTGTAGATATATTCATTTGTGCCGAATTTTCAATTCCACATATAAGTGATATCATATGGTATTTGTCTTTCTCTTTCTGACTTACTTCACTTAGTATGATAATCTCTATGTCCATTCATGTTGTTACAAATGGCATTATTTCATTCTTTTTAATAGCTGAGTAATATTCCATTGCATACAACATCTTCTTTATCCATTCATCTGTCAATGGGCATTTAAGTTTTTTCCACGTCTTGGCTATTGTAAATAATGCTGCTATGAACATAGGGGTCTATACATCTTTTCGAATTCGAGTTTTGTCTGTGTATATGCCAAGGAGTGGGATTGCTAGATTATATGGCAACTCTAATTTTAGTTTTTTGAGAGACCTTCATATTGTTTTCCATAGTAACTGCAGCAATTTTCATTCCCACTAACAGGTTAGAGGTTTCCCTTTTCTCCACACCCTCTCCAACATTTATTATTTATAGACTTTATTATCTATAGACTTTTAAATGATGGCCATTCTGACTGGTGTGAGGTGGTACCTCATTATGGTTTTGATTTTCATTTCTCTAATAATTAGCAATGATGAACATCTTTTCATTGTGCCAATTGGTCATCTGTATGTCTTCTTTGGAGAAATGTCTATTTAGGTCTTCCACCCATTTTTCAATTGGGCTGTTTGTGTTATTATTATTGAATTGTAGGTGCTGTTTGTATAGTTTGGAAACTAAGCCCTTATTGGCTGCATCATTTGCAAATATTTTCTCCCAGTCTGTAGGCTGTTTCTTTCATTTTGTTTCTGGTTTCCTTTGCTGTGCAAAAGCATAAAAGTTTGATTAGGTCCCATTTGCTTATTTTTGCTTTTATGTCTGTTGCCTTGGGGTACTGACCTAAGAAAATATTGCTATGATTTAGGTCATAGCATAATGTTTTGCCTATGTTCTCTTATAGTTTTATGGTGTCTTGTCTTATATTTAAGTCTTTAAGACATTTTGAGTTTATTTTTGTATATGGTGTGAGAGTGTGTTCTAGCTTCATTGATTTACATGTGGCTGTCTAACTTTCCTAAAACCACTTGCTGAAGAGACTGTCTTTTCTCCATTGTAAATTTTTGCATCCTTTGTCAAAGATTAATTGTTCACAGGTGTGTGGGTCTATTTCTGGGCTCTCTACTCTATTCCACTGATCTGTATGTCTATTTTTGTGCCAATACCACACTGTTTTGATTACTGTAGATTTGTAATATTGTCTGAAGTCTGCAAGGGTTATGCCTCCTGCTTTGTTCCTTTTCCTCAGGATTGCTTTGGCAGTTCTGGTTCTTTTGTTGTTCCATATAAAATTTAGGATTATTTGTTCTAGGTCTGTGAAAAAGGTCATGGGTATTTTGATAGGTATTGCATTAAATCTTGTAGATTTCTTTGGTTAGTATGGCCATTTTTACAATATTAATTCTTCCAACCCAAGAGCATGGGCTATCTTTCCATTTCTTTGAATCATCTTCAGTTTCCTCTATTAATGTTTTGTAGTTCTCAGCATATAAGTCTTTTACCTTTTGTTTACATCCCCTTTCTGATATTTCATTGTTAGTGTAAAGAAATGCAACCAATTTCTATATGTTAATCTTGTATCCTGCTACCTTACTGAATTTGTTTATCAGTTCTAGTAGTTTTTGTGTGGAGTCTTTAGGGTTTTCTATATAGTATCCTGTCATCTGCAAATAATGACAATTCTACCTCTTCCCTACCAATCTGAATAAATTTTATTTCTTTTTCTTGTCTGATTGCTGTGGCTAAGACAACCAATACTATGTTGAAGAGAAGTGGTGAGTGTGGGTATCCTTGTCTTGTTCCAGCTTTCAGTACAAAGGCTTTCAGCTTTTCACCATTGAATATTATATTGGTTCTAGGTTTATCAGACAGCTTTTATTATGTTGAGATATGTTCCCTCTATACTCACTTTCATAAAGATTTTTATCATGAATGGATGTTGAATTTTATCAAATGCTTTTTCTGCATCTATTGAGATGATCATGTGGTTTTTGCCTACTCTTTTGAAAATGTGATGCATCACATAGATTGATTTGAGTATGTTGAACCCTCCTGTCACCCTGGGATGAATCCAATTTGGTCATGGTGTATGATCTTTTTATGTGTTGTTGGAATTTTGTTGAGAAGTTTTGCATCTATATTCATCACAGGTGTTGCCCTGTAATTTTCTTTTTTGTTATTGTCTTTGGTTTTGATACCAGGGTGATGGTGGCTTCAAAAAATGTCTTTGGGAGTGTTCCCTCCTCTTCAGTCTTTTGGAAGAGTTTGAGAAGGATTAGCAAAAGTTCTTCTTTGTATGTTTGGTAGAATTCGCCTGTGCAGTCATCTTGTCCGAGACTTTTTTTGTAGGGAGTTTTTTTTTTTTTTCTTTTCCTTTTCAGATTCTATTTCACTTCTAGTGCTTGGTCTGTTCAAGTTATCTATTTCTTCTTTTTTTTAATATTTATTTGTTTATTTATTTGGCTACACTGGGTCTTAGTTTCAGGATGCGGGATCTTTTTGGCAGCATGTGGGATCTTTAGTTGTGGCATGCAAACTCTTTAGTTGTGGCATGTGAACTCTTAGTTGAGGAATGTGGGATTTAGTTCCCTGACCAGAGATCAAATCTGGACCCCCTGCATTGGGAGAGTGGAGTCATAGCCATTGGACCACCAGGGTCTTGATTCAGTTTTATTGGGCTGTGTGTTTCTAGAAAGTTGTCCATTTCTTCTAAGTTGTCAAATTTGTTGGTTTATAATTGTTCATAGTATTCTCTTATGGTTTTTTTTTCTTTTTTAATTTCTGCTGTATCAGTTGTGATTTCTCCTCTTTCATTTCTTATTTTGTTTATTTGGGTCTTCTCACTTTTCTTCTTGGTAAGCCTAGCCAGAGGTTTGTCAATTTTGTTTATCCTTTCAAAGAACAAGCTCTTGGTTTTATTGATTTTTCTATTGTTTTTTAAATCTCTGTTTTATTTTTTTCCTCTCTGATCTTTATTATCTCCTTCCTTCTGCTGACTTTAGGTTTTGTTTGTTATTCTTTTTCTAATTTTTTTTGTGTGACGGGTTAGAATGTTTATTTGAGATTCTTCTTGTTTCTTAAAGAAGGCCTGTATTGTGAAGAACTTCCCTATTATGACTTCTTTTTCTGTATCCCACAGATTTAGTATGGTTGTGTTTTCATTGTCATTTTCTTCAAGGCATTTTAAAATTTCTTCTTTGATTTCATCATTGACCCATTTTTTTTTTTTTTTTGGTAGTATGCTGTTTAATTTCCATGTAATTGTTTTTTCCTTGTTTCTTTTTCTTGATTTCTGGTTTCATGCCATTGTAGTCAGAAAAGATGCTCGAAATAATTTTTAAACTCTTAAATTTGTTGGGCTTGTTTTGTGCCCTAGTCTGTGGTGATCCTAGAGAATGCTCCATGTGCACTTGAAAAGAATGTGGATTCTGCTTTTTTTGGATGTAATGTCCTGAAAATATCGATTAAGTCTAACTGTTCTATTTTATCATTTAGGATTTCTGTTGCCTTATTGATTTTCTATTTTGAGGATTTGTCCATTGATGTGAGTGGGGTATTAAAATCTCCTATTATTATTGTATTCCCATCAATTTCTCCCTTTAAGTCTGTTAATATTTGTTTTATGTATTTGGGTGCTCCTATATTAGGTGCACATATGTAGACAAGTGTAATAACCTCTGTGTATTGATCCTTTTATCATTATATAGTGTCCTTCTTTATCTTTCTTTATCACCTTTTGTGAACCCTACTTTCTTGTCATTTCTGGTTGCATGAAGTATCTTTTTCATACACTTACTTTCAATCTATGTGTGTCCTTTTCCCTAAAGTGGGTCTCTTGTAGGCAGCATACTGTAGACTATTTTTTAATCCAATCTGCCACTTTGTGTCTCTTTATTTGAACATTTAGTCCATTGACATTTAGGGTAATTATTGATAGATATGTATTTATTGCTATTTTAAACCTTGATTTTCCATTGATCTTATATTTCTTCTCCATCTTTTTTTTTTCTTTTTGTTTTTCCTTCTGTGGCTTGATGATATTCTTTTCTATGATACTACATTCTCTTCTTTTTGTTTTTTGTGAATTGATTTTATGTTTTTGATTTGTGGTTACCCTATTTTTCATGTATATTAACCCCTTCTTATATCCACTTTCCTTAGACTGGTAGACATATAGGCTCAAACACATTCTAGAAAAATAAAATCTACATTTTCTTACTCACCTCCCCTACATTTTATAATTTTGATGTCCTCTTTACATCTTCATGTTCATCTTTTTGCTGTTCACTGTGGTTATCATCTCTTTCACGATTTTTTTTTTTTTTTCTAATCTGTGTACTGGCTTATTTAAGTGACTTGTTTTCCAATTGTGACATTCTCTTTCCTATAGATTCTTACTTCTTTTCTATTTAGATAAGACCTTTCAATATTTCCTTTAAGGTAGGTTTATTATTGCTGTCCTTTTAGTTTTTTCTTGTCTGAGAAATTCTTTATCTCTCCTTCTATTCTAAATGATAATCTTGCTGGGTAGAGTATCCTAGGTTGCAGATTTTTTTTCCTTTTCAAGGCTTTGAAAATATTTTTCCACTCCCTTCTGGCCTGTAACATTTCTGTACAGAAATCAACTTATAACCTTATGGGGGTTCCCTTGTAATTAACACTTTGTTTTTCTCTTGCTTCCTTTAGAATCCTCTCTTTATCTTTAACTTTTGCCATTTTTATGTCTTGGTGTAGTTCTGTTTGAGCTTATCTTGGATGGGACCCTCTGGGTTTCCTGTACCTAGATATCTGTTTCCTTCTTTAGGTTTGGGAAGTTTTCAGCCATAATTTCCTCAAATGCTTTTTCAATCCCCTTTTCTCTTTCTTCTCCTTTTGGGATCCTTATTATGCATAGATTGGCATTTATATATACCCAATAGGTCTCTTATATTGCTTTCATATATATATATACATTTTTTCATTTGGCTTTCTGTCTGCTGTTTTGATTGAGTGATTTCCATTATTCTATAATCCAGGTCACTTATCATTTTTTTCATTCTTCATTCTGCTATACATTGCCTTCAGTTCAGCTTTCATTTCTGCAAATTAATTTTCTAATTTTTCTTAGCTCCTCATTATAGTTTCTAGTTCCTTTTTACAGTAATCTGCATTTCTGTCAATAGCCTTTCTTAATTCCTTTAGTATTTTCATTACCTCCTTTTTGAACTTGGTGTCTATTAAACTGAAGAGGTCTGTTTCATTGTTTATTCTTTCAGGGGAATTCTCTTGATCATTAATTGGGAGTGGGTCCTCTGCTTCTTCATTTTACTTATATTTCTCTTGCTCTGTGAGTTTAAGAGAAACAGTTTTCTACTGTGGTCTTAGAGGGCTATTTTTATGTGGGCTCATCCCTTCGTAGCCCGCATGAGTTTAATACTTTTGGCGCGAGAGCTGTTTTTAGTATGGATGTCTGCCACCTCTTTCCTCGGTGTGTGCTGGCCATTATCTCCTTGATAAGTGGTGTGACTGGTGTTGTGGTGATCAGAGCCTTCACTGGATGTTGAGTGGGACCTCCTCCTTGCTGTGTGGTTGTCACTGTCTTGTCAGGGGCAGGGTCTACTCCTTAGTTGTTGGAGTGCAAACCCCCAGATCCATTTCTGAGCTGCGTTTCTGAGCTGTGGTGCAAGGTAGGTGGGATTGGAGTGTTTTCTTTGGGTGAGGAACCACTGAGTATTCCTCTGCCAGTGCTGTTCACCAATGAGTGTGCTCTGTGTGTCACCTCTCACCCATTGTGTGGATTCACAAAGTACATTGTTGTCGGCACTGCCCTCAGTCCCTTCTCAAACTTGGGAATGCTAGCAATTGGCCCTGGTATCTCTTCAGGTGTTGTTTTCACAAGGCCACCAGCACAGATCCACTGAAGTCAGGCCCCAAGACTGCAGTATTCACACACCTGGAACTTCTTTGGGAGTTATGGAGGCAGCTCAGCCCCACATGCATACACCCACAAAGCTGCTAAGGACAGGCTTATTCCAGCTGTGGGAGCACCTGTCATCCATTCAGATGTCCACAGACACTGAATTTACAAAGCCAGTGGCAGCGGTGTAAATCCACGGCTCACGCAGCTTTGGGGAGAGATTTCAGCCCTGCTTCCTAAGTCATGCATCCCCTGGGGCTCAGTTGTTTCAGCTCGAACTCTGTGAATGGGCATCCCACTGACATCTGCCCCCAGGACCTGCACGTGTAGAAAGAGTGTGTAATGGTACTTTGCTACTATGGCAGGCCCAGGCTTCTTCCGTGAACACACCTGATTGTGGCTGTGCCACACTCCAGCCCCTTCAGGCTGTCTCCGTGCAGCCAACAGCAGTCCTCTCCCCATGTCTGTCCTCTAAACTCCAAGTTTCAGCCCCCAGCCCCTACCTGTACCAACAGATGCTCATCTTAGGCTGGGGTGTTCAGGGCAGTGACAAGGACCATCTGCGTAGGACTCTCTTTGTTCTGCCTGTCACAAACCAGTTGTTGCGGTCCCCTCTGGGCCTCTGAAGTTCCTTTTCTGTCCTGGCTGATCTCACTACCACTGAGGGGGCTTCCCAGCGTGCGGAAACTTTTCCTCTTTTTCAGCTCCTTCCCAGGGGCTCAGGTCCCATCCTATGCCTTCTTTTTTTTTTTTTATTTTCCTTTTGTCCTACCTAATTACATGGAGATCTTTCTTGTCCTTTCAGGATCTGAAGTTTTCTGCTGGTGTTCAGTAGGTGTTCTATGAGAATTGTTCCATTTGTAGATGTATTTTTTTTTTTTTTTTTTTTTTAATTTTTTTTTTAATTATTTTTTTTTAATGCTATTCTTGTCTGCTTACATTCTTTTTATTTATGTATGTATGTATGGCTGTGTTGGGTCTTCGTTTCTGTGCGAGGGCTTTCTCTAGTTGTGGCAAGCGGGGGCCACTCTTCATCGCGGTGCGGGGGCCACTCTTCATCGCGGTGTGCGGGCCTCTCACCATCGCGGCCTCTCGTTGCCGAGCACAGGCTCCAGACGCGCAGGCTCAGTAGTTGTGGCTCACGGGCCGAGTTGCTCCGCGGCATGTGGGATCTTCCCAGACCAGGGCTCGAACCCGTGTCCCCTGCATTGGCAGGCAGATTCTCAACCACTGCACCACCAGGGAAGCCCTGTAGATGTATTTTTGATGTATTTGTGGGAGGAGGTGAGTTCCACATTCTACTACTCTGCCATCTTTATTATAAAACTGACTTGTTTTCTTTATGCTTTCCAACTGTGCATAAATCTTTCTTCAATCCACTAAATTTTGCAGCCATTTCTATTAAACTTTTTCCTCTCCACCATTTATTTCTTCTACTACTTTTCAATCTATTTTTATGCTGTTTTATATTAATTTGATTTTTCATCTCTTTCACCTTGTTCAAACATCACCCGCATGAACATTATAATTCATATTATTTTCTCTTCACATTTCTTTTTATTTTTTATAATCTATTGACCTTGTTTTCTAACTACAATTCTTTCATTTTTCTCTTGGAGGAATTTGAAACATAATTATTACAAAGCCATTTTCATATCCCTCTCATTTCTATTTGTTGGCATAGTATTTTTAACTTACTGAATTTTTGTGATAATTTCATGAGATTTATTTTTCACCTGTGCTGTGGAAGGTGTTTGATAACTTATCTTGAATGGGATATGGTTCTTTCTTATTCTCAGTGTTTTTTTAAGTTCCTCTCATCCAATCCTCTGTTCTCACAAGTTCACAAACAGATCTCACATTAGTGATTCAAGGTCTCAACCTTCAGGACTTACCTGAGCTCACACCTTACTAAGCCAGGCTCTAGTTGAGTGGCTATCTGATTCCCACTATCCCCAACAGGAGTTCAGCACCAGTTATGATAGTTGACAGAGTGTGTGTGTGTGTGTGTGTGTGTTTTCCCCCTCATCTTCTGTCCCTGGGTGGAGAGCTTCACCCAAGTCCCAAGTTTACATGGAGCTTGACTCACGTCCTCTCCACAAAGGACTCCAAGAAAAAGAATTCAGAACTGCCTTTACATGACTCTAATTCAGTTTGTCACACAGCTTCAAATGTAATTGTCATATACATATTTTCTTCTGGTGGGGAGACAGGTCCATGGAGTTATCTATTTTTTTTTAAAACATCTTAATTGGAGAATAATTGCTTTACAATGCTGTGTTAGTTTCTGCTGTATAACAAAGTGAATCAGCTATATGTATACATATATCCCCATATTGCTTCCCTCTTGCATCTCCCACCCACCCTCCCTAACCCATAACTCTACGTGGTCACAAAGCACAAAGCTGATCTCCTTGTGAGAACCTCAGTCAAGTTCCCAGGCCACAGGGTTCCAGAATCAAGCCTCAGTCATTTTGCCAGGCCAGAGTGTTCCACCATCAAACCTCACTCATGATCCAGGGCCACATATTTCCACAACGAAACCTCAGTCATTTTCCCAGGCCACAGGTATCCAGAATTAAACCTCAGTCATATTCCCAAGACACATGGGTCCAGAATCAAACCTCAGTCATGTTCCCAGGCCACAGGGTTCCACATTCAAACCTCAGTCATGTTCCAAGGACACAGGTGTCCAGAATCAAACCTCAGTCATGTTCCCAGGGAACAGGGTCCCAGAACCAAACCTCAGTCATATTCCCAGGCCAAAGGGTTTTAGAATCAAACCACAGTCATGTTCCCAGGCCAGAGGGTTCCACAGTCAAACCTCAGTCATGTTCCCATGCCACAGGGTTCCAGAATCCAACCGATGTCATGTTACCAGGACACAGGGTTCCAGAATCAATCCTCAGTTATGTTCCCAGGTTACAGGGTTCCAGAATAAAACCTCAGTCATGTTCCAGGTCCACAGGGTTCCAGAACCAAGCCTCAGTCAGGTTCCCAGGGCACAGTATTCCACAATCTTAACAGACGTCATGTTCCCAGGTCACAGGTTTCCAGAATCACGCCTCACTCATGTTCTCAGGCCACAGGCATCCAGAATCAAACCTCAGTCATGTTGCCAGGCCACAGGGTTCCAGAATCAAACCGATTTCATGTTCCCAAGCAACAGGGTACCAGAATCCAAACCGATGTCATGTTCCCAGGCCACAGATTTCAAAAATAAAACCTCAGTCAAGTTCCCTGGCCACAGGGTTCCAGAATCAAGCCTCAGTCATGTTGCCAGGCCACAGGGTACCACCATCAAACTTCACACATGTTCCAAGGCACAGCGTTCCTCCATCAAACCTCAGTCATGGTGCCAGTCCACAGGTTTCTGCCATCAAACCTTAGTCAAGTTCTCAGGCCACAGGGTTCCATAATCAAACCTCAGTCATTTTGCCAGGACAGAGTGTACCACCATCAAACCTCACTCATGACCCCAGGCCACATATTTCCACAATGAAACCTCAGTCATTTTCCCAGGCCACAGGTATCCAGAATCAAACCTCAGTCATATTCCCAGGACACATGGTTCCAGAATCAAACCTCAGTCAGGTTCCCAGGGAACAGGGATCCAGAACCAAACCTCAGGCATGTTCCCAGGCCACAGGGTTTCAGAATCAAACCAGAGTCATGTTCCCAGGCCACAGGGTTCCACAATCAAACCTCAGGCATGTTCCCATGCCACATTGTTCCAGAATCCACTGATGTCATGTTCCCAGGCCACAGGATTCCACAGTCTCACATCAGTCATGTTCCGAGGCCAAGGGTTTCCAGAATCAAACCTCAGTCATATTCCCAGGCCACATGGTTCCAGAATCAAACCTCAGTCATGTTCCCTGGACACAGGTTTCAAAAATAAAAACCCAGTCATGTTCCCAGGCCACAGGGTTCCAGAATCAAGCCTCACTCATATTCCCAGGCCACAGGGTTCCACAATTAAACCTCAGTCATATTCCCAAGCCAGAGGGTTCCACAATCAAACCTCAGTCCTGTTGCCAGGCCACGGTTCCACCATCAAGCCTCAGTCATGTTCCCAGGCCAGAGTGTTCCACAATCAAACCTAAGTCATCTTGCGAGGCCACAGGATTCCACCATCAAACCTCAGTCCTGTTGCCAGGCCACAGGCTTCCACCATCAAGCCTCAGTCATGTTCCCAAGGCTGAGGGTCCACAATCAAACCTCAGTCCTGTTGCCAGGCCACAGGGTTCAACCATCAAACCTCAGTCATGTTCCCAGGAAACAGGGTTCCAGAATCAAACCAATGTCATGTTCCCAGGCCACGGGGTTCCAGTATCAGGCCTCAGTCATGTTCCCAGTGCACAGGGTTCCACCATCAAACCTCAGTCATGTTGCCAGTCCACAGGTATCTGCGATCAAACCACATTCAAGTTCCCAGGCCAAAGGGTTCCAGAATCACACCTCAGTCATATTCCCAGGCCACATGGTTCCAGAATCAAACCTCAGTCATGTTCCCAGGCCACAGGGTTCCAGAATAAAACCTTAGTCATGTTCCCTGGACACAGGTTCCAAAAATAAAACCCCAGTCATGTTCCCAGGCCACACGGTTCCAGAATCAAGCCTCACTCATATTCCCAGGCCATAGGGTTCCACAATTAAACCTCAGTCATATTCCCAGGGCCAGAGGGTTCCACAATCAAACCTCAGTCTGTTTGCCAGGCCACGGTTCCACCATCAAGCCTCAGTCATGTTCCCAGGCCAGAGTGTTCCACAATCAAACCTAAGTCATCTTGCCAGGCCACAGGGTTCCATCATCAAACCATAGTCCTGTTGCCAGGACACAGGGTTCCACCATCAAGCCTCAGTCATGTTCCCAAGCCTGAGGGTTCCACATTCAAACCTCTGTCATGTTGTCAGGCCACAGGGTTCAATCATCAAACCTCAGTCATGTTCCCAGGAAACAGGGTTCCAGAATCAAACCAATGTCATGTTCGCAGGCCACGGGGTTCCAGTATCAGGCCTCAGTCGTGTTCCTAGTGCACAGGGTTCCACCATCAAACCTCAGTCATTTTGCCAGTCCACAGGTTTCTGCGATCAAATCAGAGTCAAGTTCCCAGGCAACAGGGTACCAGAATCCAAACCGATGTCATGTTCCCTGGCCACAGGATTCCACAATCTAACATCAGTCATGTTCCCAGGCCAATGGTTTCCAGAATCAAACCTCAGTCATATTCCCAGGCCACATGGTTCCAGAATCAAACCTCAGTCATGTTCCCAGGACACAGGGTTCCAGAATAAAACCTCAGTCATGTTCCCTGGACACAGATTCCAAAAATGAAACCCCAGTGATGTTCCCAGGCCACAGGGTTCCAGAATCAAGCCTCACTCATATTCCCAGGCCACAGGGTTCCACAATTAAACCTCAGTCATATTCCCAGGCCAGAGTGTTCCACAATCAAACCTAAGTCATCTTGCCAGGCCACAGGGTTCCACCATCAAACCTCAGGTCCTGTTGCCAGGCCACAGGTGGGCACCGTCAAGCCTCAGTCATGTTCCCAGGAAACAGGGTTCCAGAATCAAACCCATGTCATGTTCCCATGCCACAGGGTTCCAGTATCAGGCCTCAGTCATGTTCCCAGTGCACAGGGTTCCACCATCAAACCTCAGTCCTGTTGCCAGTCCACAAGTTTCTGCGATCAAATCAGGGTCAAGTTCCCAGGCCACAGGGTTCCACAATCAAGCCTCATTCATATTCCCAGGACACATGGTTCCAGAATCAAACCTCAGTCATGTTCGAAGGCCACAGGATTCCACAATCAAACCTCAGTCATGTTTCCAAGGAACAGGGTTCCTGAAACAAACCTCAGTCATGTTCCAGGACACAGGTTTCCACCATCAACCTCAGATATGTTCCCAGGCCACAGGGTTCCAGAATCAAACCTTTCTCATGTTCCCAGGCAGATAGTTCCACAATCCACTGATGTCATGTTCCCAGGCACAGGGTTCCAGAATCAAGCCTCAGGTCATGTTGCCAGGCCACAGGGTATCACCATCAAACCTCAGTCATGTTCCCAGGACAAAGGTGTCCAGAATCAAACCGATTTCATGTTCCCAGGCAACAGGTACCAGAATCCAAACCGATGTCATATTCCCAGGCCACAGGCTTCCACAATCCACTGATGTCATGTTCCCAGGCCACAGGGTTCCAGAATCAATCCTCAGTTATGTTCCCAGGCCACAGCGTTCCAGAATAAAACCTCAGTCATATTCCCAGTCCACAGGGTTCCAGAACCAAGCCTCAGTCAGCTTCCCAGGGCACAGTATTGCACAATCTAAACAGATGTCATGTTCCCAGGCCACAGGTTTCCAGAATCACACCTCAGTCATGTTCCCAGGCCACAGGGATCCAGAATCAAACCTCACTCATGTTGCCAGGCCAGAGGGTTCCACAGTCAAACCTCAGTCCTGTTGCCAGGCCACGGTTCCACCATCTAGCCTCAGTCAGGTTCCCAGGAAACAGGGTTCCAGAATCAAACCAATGTCATGTTCCCAGGCCAAGGGGTTCCAGTATCAGGCCTCAGTCATGTTCCCAGTGCACAGGGTTCCACCATCAAACCTCAGTCATGTTGCCAGTCCACAGGTTTCTGCGATCAAATCAGAGTCAAGTTCCCAGGCCACAGGGTTCCAGAATCAAGCCTCAGGCATATTCCCAGGACACATGGTTCCAGAATCAAATCTCAGTCATGTTCGCAGGCCACAGGATTCCACAATCAAACCTCAGTCATGTTCCCAGGACAAAGGTGTCCAGAATCAAACCTCAGTCTTGTTCCCAGGGAACAGGGTTCCAGAAACAAACCTCAGTCATGTTGCCAGGCCACAGGTTTCCACCATCAAACCTCAGACAGGTTCCAAGGCCACAGGGTTCCAGAATCAAACCGTTCTCATGTTCCCAGGCCACAGGGTTCCAGATTCCACTGATGTCATGTTCCCAGGCCACAGGGTTCCAGAATCAATCCTCAGTTATGTTCCCAGGCTACAGGGTTCCAGAATAAAACCTCAGTCATGTTCCCAGTCCACAGGGTTCCAGAACCAAGCCTCAGTCAGGTTCCCAGGGCACAGTATTCCACAATCTAAACAGATGTCATGTTCCCAGGCCACAGGTTTCCAGAATCACGCCTCAGTCATGTTCCCAGGCCACAGGGATCCAGAATCAAACCTCAGTCATGTTGCCAGGCCATAGGGTACCACCATCAAACCTCAGTCATATTCCCAGACCACAGGTTTCCAGAATCAAACCGATTTCATGTTCCCAGGCAACAGGGTACCAGAATCCAAACCGATGTCATGTTCCCAGGCCACAGGATTCCACAATCTAACATCAGTCATGTTCCCAGGCCAATGGTTTCCAGAATCAAACCTCAGTCATATTCCCAGGCCACATGGTTCCAGAATCAAACTCAGTCATGTTCCAGGACACAGGGTTCCAGAATAAAACCTCAGTCATGTTCCCTGAACACAGGTTTCAAAAAGAAAACCCAGTCAGCTTCCAGGCCACTGGGTTCCAGAATCAAGCCTCACTCATATTTCCAGGCCACAGGTTTCCACAATTAAACTTCAGTCATATTCCCAGGCCAGAGGTTTCCACAATCAAACCTCAGTCCTGTTGCCAGGCCACGGTTCCACCATCAAGCCTCAGTCATTTCCCAGGCCAGAGTGTTCCACAATCATACCACAGTCATGTTCCCAGGACAAGGTGTGCAGAATCAAACCTCAGTCATGTTCCCAGGCAACAGGGTTCCAGAATCAACCGTTCTCACGTTCCCAGGCCACAGGGTTCCAGAATACACTGATGTCATGTCCCCAGTCCACAGGATTCCAGAACCAAGCCTTCAGTCAGGTTCCCAGGGCACAGTATTCCACAGTCTAAACAGATGTCATGTTCCCAGGCCACAGGTTTCCAGAATCAAACCAATGTCAAGTTCCCAGGACATGGGTTTCCAGATACCAGGCCTCAGTCATGTATGCAGGGCACAGGGTTCTACAATCAAACCTCAGTCATGTTGCCAGTCCACAGGTTTCTGCCATCAACCCTCAGTCAAGTTCCCAGGCCACAGATTTCCAGAATCAAACCTCAGTCATATTCCCAGGACACATGGTTCAGAATCAACCTCAGTCATGTTCACAGGGCACAGTGTTCTACAATCACACCACAGTCATGTTCCCAGGACAAAGGTGTCCAGAATCAAACCTCAGTCATGTTTCCCAGGGCACAGGGTTCCACAAACAAACCTCAGTCATGTTGCCAGGCACAGGTTTCCACCATCAAACCTCAGACAGGTTCCAAGGCCACAGGGTTCCAGAATCAAACCGTTTCTCATGTTCCCAGGCCACAGGGTTCCAGATTCCACTGATGTCATGTTCCCAGGCCACAGGGTTCCAGAATCAATCCTCAGTTATGTTCCCAGGCTACAGGGTTCCAGAATAAATCCTCAGTCAGGTTCCCAGGGCACAGTATTCCTCAATCTAAACAGATGTCATTTTCCCAGGTCACAGGTTTAGAGAATCACACCTCAGTCATGTTCCCAGTGCACAGGGTTCCACCATCAAACCTCAGTCATGTTGCCAGTCCACAGGTTTCTGCGATCAAACCACATTCAAGTTCCCAGGCCACAGGTTCCAGAATCAAGCCTCAGTCATGTTGCCAGGCCATAGGGTACCACCATCAAACCTCAGTCATATTCCCAGGCCACAGGTTTCCAGAATCAAACTGATTTCATGTTCCCAGGGCAACAGGGTACCAGAATCCAAACCGATGTCATGTTCCCAGGCCACAGGGTTCCACCATCAAATCACAGTCTTGTTGCCAGGCCACAGGATTCCACCATCAAGCCTCAGTCATGTTCCCAAGGCTGAGGGTTCCACAATCAAACCTCAGTCATGTTGCCAGGCCACAGGGTTCAACCATCAAACCTCAGTCATGTTTCCAGGAAACAGGGTTCCAGAATCAAACCAATGTCATGTTCCCAGGCCACGGGTTTCCAGTATGAGGCCTCAGTCATGTTCCCAGTGCACAGGGTTCCACCATCAAACCTCAGTCATGTTCCCAGGCCACAGGGTTCCTCCATCAAACCTCAATCAGGTGCCCAGGACACAGGTTCACAGAATCAAACCAATGTCAAGTTCCCAGGCCATGGGTTTCCAGTACCAGGCCTCAGTCATGTTTCCAGGGCATAGGGTTCCACAATCAAACCTCAGTCATGTTGCCAGTCCACAGTTTTCTCCCATCAAACCTCAGTTACGTTCCCAGGGCACAGATTTCCATAATCAAATCTCAGTCATATTCCAGGCCACATGGTTCCAGAATCAAAACTCAGTCATATTCCCAGGACACAGGGTTCCAGAATAAAACCTCAGTAATGTTCCCTGGACACAATTTCCAAAAATAAAACCCAAGTCATGTTCCGAGGCCACAGGGTTCCAGAATCAAGCCTCACTCATATTCCCAGGACACAGGTTTCCAGAATAAAACCTCAGTCATGTTCCCTGGACACAGGTTCCAAAAATAAAATCCCAGTGATGTTCCCAGGGCCACAGGGTTCCAGAATCAAGCCTCACTCATATTCCCAGGCCAGAGGGTTCCACAATCAAACCTCAGTCCTGTTGCCAGGCCACGGTTCCACCATCAAGCCTCAGTCATGTTCCAAGGCCAGAGTGTTCCACAATCAAACCTAAGTCATCTTGCCAGGCCACAGGGTTCCACCATCAAACCTCAGTCCTCTTGCCAGGCAACAAGTTTCCACCGTCAAGCCTCAGTCATGTTCCCAGTAAACAGGGTTCCAGAATCAAACCCATGTCATGTTCCCATGCCACAGAGTTCCAGTATCAGGCCTCAGTCATGTTCCCAGTGCACAGGGTTCCACCATCAAACCTCAGTCATTTTGCCAGTCCACAGGTTTCTGCGATCAAATCAGAGTCAAGTTCCCAGGCCACAGGGTTCCGGAATCAAGCATCAGTCATATTCCAGAGACACATGTTTCCAGAATCATACCTCAGTCATGTTCGCAGGCCACAGGATTCCACAATCAAACCTCAGTTATGTTCCCAGGGATCAGGGTTTCAGAAACAAACCTAAGTCATCTTGCCAGGCCACAGGGTTCCACCATCAAACCATAGTCCTGTTGCCAGGCCACAGGGTTCCACCATCAAGCCTCAGTCAAGTTCCCAAGCCTGAGGGTTCCACAATCAAACCTCAGTCATGTTCCCAGGAACAGGGTTCCAGAAGCAACCAATGTCATTTTCCTCCCAGGCCACGGGGTTCCAATATCAGGCCTCAGTCATGTTCCCAGTTCCAGGTTTCCACCATAAAACCTCAGTCATGTTGCCAGGCCACAGTTTTCTGCGATCAAACCACATTCAAGTTCCCAGGCCACAGGGTTATAGAATCAAATCTCAGTCATATTCCCAGGCCACAGGGTTCCAGAATAAAACCTCAGTCATGTTCCCTGGACACAGGTTCCAAAAATAAAACCCCAGTCATGTTCTCAGGCCACAGGATTCCAGAATCAAGCCTCACTAATATTCCCAGGACACAGGGTTCCCTAATTAAACCTCAGTCATATTCCCAGACCAGAGGGTTCCACCATCAAACCTCAGTCCTGTTGCCAGGCCACGGTTCCACCATCAAGCCTCAGTCATGTTCCCAGGCCAGAGTGTTCCACAATCAAACCTAGTCATCCTGCCAGGCCACAGGGTTCCACCATCAAGCCTCAGTCATGTTCCCAAGACTGAGGGTTCCACAATCAAACCTCTGTCATGTTGCCAGGCCACAGGGTTCAACCATCAAACCTCAGTCATATTCCCAGGCCACAGGTTTCCAGAATCAAACCAATGTCAAGTTCCCAGGACATGGGTTTCCAGTACCAGGCCTCAGTCATGTATGCAGGGCACAGGGTTCTACAATCAAACCTCAGTCATGTTGCCAGTCCACAGGTTTCTGCCATCAACCCTCAGTCAAGTTCCCAGGCCACAGATTTCCAGAATCAAACCTCAGTCATATTCCCAGGACACATGGTTCCAGAATCAAACCTCAGTCATGTTCACAGGGCACAGTGTTCTACAATCACACCACAGTCATGTTCCCAGGACAAAGGTGTCCAGAATCAAACCTCAGTCATGTTCCCAGGGAACAGGGTTCCACAAACAAACCTCAGTCATGTTGCCAGGCCACAGGTTTCCACCATCAAACCTCAGACAGGTTCCAAGGCCACAGGGTTCCAGAATCAAACCGTTCTCATGTTCCCAGGCCACAGGGTTCCAGATTCCACTGATGTCATGTTCCCAGGCCACAGGGTTCCAGAATCAATCCTCAGTTATGTTCCCAGGCTACA